>NW_020943070.1:15482856-15633249 GCF_900497805.2 Vombatus ursinus
CTTTCTTTCTTTCTTTCTTTCTTTCTTTCTTTCTTTCTTTCTTTCTTGTATGTGAGCCCTTTGTCTTTTGCTTTGATCTCTTTGGGGGTATAGTTCTAGTAATGATATTGCTGGGTATGTACAATTTAATGATTTTATGAGCATGGTTCCAAATTGCTTTCCAGAGTGGTTGGATCAATTCACAGCTCTACTGCTTTAGTATGCCCACCCCCTAACAGCTCCAACAATTGTCATTAACCTATTTTATCATTTTTGCCAGTCTGATAGATGTGAAATAGAACCTCAGAATTGTTTAATTTGCATTTGTTTTACTATTAGGGATTTGGAGGGTTTTTTATTAAGGTTGTTATAGTTTTCCTTTCTTCTTTTGAGACCTGATTGTTCATATTCTTTGACCATTTTTTCTAGTGGGGAATGTTCTTGTTCACACACACACACACACACACACACACTTTTCCATTTTCTGTAATCAAAACAAAAAATATCTCTTTTATTATTTGAGTTCCTCTCTATCACTGGTTTCATTGAGTTCTTCCTTTATTCATAGTGGTGAGAGGTATCTCCTGCTCTGCTCTTCTAATTTGTTTATAATATGACTTTTCATATCTGTCATGTATCCTTCTGGAGCTTGCTGTTAGGTATGGTATGAAATGTTGGTCTAAACCTAATTTCCACCAGACCAATTTCCAGTTTTTCTAGCAATTTTTGTTAAGAGTCCTTACTCTAGTAGGTGGAATCCTTGAGTTTTTCAAATACTATACTATAATCTTCAATCACTTTTGGGTCTTGTGTATATACTTTGTTTCACTGTTTAACAGTTTTGATGATTGCTATTTTGTAGTATAGTTTGGGATCTGGTACAACGTCCCCTTCCCATTTATTTTACCTTGAAAGTCTTGATTTTTTTCTTTCTCCAGATGAATTGTGTTATTTTTTTCTAGTTTTACAAAGTGTCCCTTTGGTAGATTTAATGGTACACCACTGAGCATGTAAATTAATTTAAGTAATATTGTCATTTTTATAACATTGCCATGGCTAAAGAAAAATTAATCCCTTTCTAATTATTTAGGTATGTCTCTATTTCTGTGAAGAATGTTGCATGGTTGCATTCATACCACTTTTGTGTGTGTCTTGATAGATGAAATCCTAGCTATTTTATACATTATGTAGTTATTTTTAATAGTATTTCTTTTTCCTTTGTTTCTGACTTTTATTGGTGATATACAGGAAGGCTCATGATTTTTGTGTTTTTTTTCTACTTTACTGAAGTTTTTAATTGTTTAATTTAATTTTTAGTTGAATCTTTGGGGTTCTCTAAGCAAACCATCATAAAATAAGCAAAAGCAATAATTTTGTTTCCTCTTTGCCTATGTTTATTCTCTTAATTTCTTTTGCTTGGCTTATTGCTATAGCAATACGTATCTTGTCTTCTCCATTAGAATTTGACCTCATTGAGAGTAGAGACTACATTGCTTTTCATTTGGTATCCCCAGGGCTTAGCTCAGTGTTTGCTATATAATAAGCACCTAATAAATACATTTTCATTCATTCAACAAACATTTTTAGAACTAGATAAATTAATAATGGTGACAACCAACATCCTTCTTGAACCCTGATCTTATTGGAAAGAAGCTTCATGTGAACTCTTGCTGCCCTTCTGGTGTCTTTCTGAATCAGTCGACTATCTGTTGTGCTGATTCTGAAGTAGGAGTGGAGTACCATTTAATTATATATCTTATTTTTTTTGTTTGTTTTTTTTTTAGACAATTGGGGTTAAGTGACTTGCCCAGGGTCACACATCTGGTAAGTGTCAAGTGTTTGGTCTGAGGCCAAATTTGAACTCAGGCCCTCCTGACTTCAGGGCCGGTGCTGTATCCACTGTACCACCTGGCCGCCCCCTAATTATATATCTTTTGAAATAGGTTATTTTAATCTCTTATTAAGTAATGTGGTTTTAATTCTATTTTATGATTCATAATTCCTAATTGCATTTTAAACTTTGGACTTGAATAGTTGTATATGACTACTTTGCGTGTGGCCCACAGTATGAATGGGATGCCCTTTTCCTCATATTTATAATTTTCTCTTACTTTGTGTGTATTTTAATTTTTGTTTTAACTAGCTGATGATATGACATCATATAGACAACTTATTTGGAAATGACTCTAATTTGGTAACTATTACCTTCATCTTCTGGCTTCCCTGACTTCCTTCAAGACTCAGCTCAAATCCTACCTTTTTCAAGAGGCCTTTCCTGTGCCTACCATTTCTAATGTCTTACCTCTGAGATTCCTCCCATTTGTTTTGTACATATCTTGTACGTATGTAATTGTATGTTATCTCCCCTATTAGAATGTGAGCTCCTTAAGGGCATGTGAGTCCTTTGTCTTTTGCTTTGTATCTTTCTTTGTATCCTTAGGACTTAAGCATAGCTCCTGGCACATAGAAAATGCTTAATAAATGCTTGTTGTTGTTATTGTTAGTTATTTCCTGTCTGTTAAGGTACAGTTGATTGCTGTGATGTTCTTCCTTATGTCCAAATCATCTGATTTTCTTTTTGAAGATGTATTCATGTTAAATAGGTATGAGGCTTCTGAGTATTCTATAATAATCTTGAGTATAGTTTCCAACATATTCTTTCCCTATGCCTTTGTAATGGAGGAAGAAAGGACTGGCTATTGAAAACTGTGGGAGCAGTATTCCTTGGGATGGTAATATGCCATCAAAAGTTTCCTCATTGTGCCAGCATCTAGAGTTCCTACCTTGTAAACCTTCAGCTAGCTGAGCTTAAGGGTGTCTAATACCAAGATAATGGTCAAAGATTTGAATTGAGCTTCTTGCTGGCTTTTATTGAATGGTTGCATGAAGTCTATTTACCTCATGTGGCTGCAGCTCCACTAACTTGGCATCAGGCATCTAAAGGAGGTGATGACTTAAAAAAAAGTAATTGTAGGAAATTTGGAGTTTTCAGGCTTTGAATAAGCAGCTTCATTTGCTTTAGCTGCTTCAGAACCATAGATAGCTCATGACTGCTGTAAAAATTTATTCCTTTTTTTTTTAAGACCATACCTGTGATTTCATTGGTGTAGGGGACTCTCAGTGAGGAAAAAAAAAAACTTTCTACTAATGCAGGTTGGCACCTAATCTATAACTGATAGTCTTAGTCAGTTGCCAGGGGCATGAAGATTTAAGTGACTTGCCCAGGGTCATAAAGAACTTGAATCCAGGTCATCCAAACTCCAGAGATGGCTTTCTATCTCCTACTCCATGTGTGTCTGTATCTATATTTAGCTACTACTCTAAAATAAAATTCTAAAATAGCTGTCAAAATTGGGTTCACAGACCAATCCTTTATATCTGGAGGTTAATCCAAGATACACGTAATTCTGACACAGGGCATTTCAGGCAATTCAGGACCTTTCTATGACCTCCATAATTTCAAGAATATAGGAATATCCCATTTGACATCACTACTTGGTTCTGCAAAAACATTGCGTTAGTTGAAACAACATTATAGAATGTTATGTGTGGGAGATAATTCCCAGGTAGCTAAAATTCAGAATTTAGAAACTTTAAATAAGTCTTTATAGACACATGAGACTTTAATAGGAAATTGGAACACTAAGTATAAGCTTTTGGGAATGGATCCTGCGGGTCAGGAAGTGTTGATGAGCTTTGCTAGACTGGGAGGACTGGCCTGAGTAGATGAGGGAAGTAATTCCTAGGGACATGATCTGAGTTGAGTAGAAAGAGTCAGGGCAAGGAATAATTAATAATAATAATAATAATAATAGCTACCATTTATATAATGCTTTAAGGTTTACAAATTATGTTATCTCATTGGATCCTTACCAACAACCCTGTAAGCTAGATGCTGTTATTATTCTCATTTTATTGCTGAGGAGAGTGAGGCTGAGAGTTTAAGTCACTTGCTCATGGTCACATAACCAGTGAGAATCTGAGACAGGTTCCCCACCCATGATAGGACATGACTTGAACTCTGGTCTTCCTGACTCCAAAGGCCTACTTTCTGTCTGCTACCTCACTTAGCTCCTGGAAATGCTAGAGTAGGCCATGGGCAATATATATGAGTTCTATGACATTATGGCAAGGCTTGATTATATATAGTAATGATTTTTTTGTAAGACACCATTGGCACAGCCAGTAGCATCTACACCTTGCAGTAGATAGAGTTTGGGACTTGGAATCAGGAAGACCTGAGTTCAAATCTTACTATGTGCTAGGTACTGCGCTAAGCAGTGGGGATACAAAAAAAGAGGCAAAAGACAGTCTGTGTCTTCAAGGATAATGATAGCACCTACCTCATAGGGTTGTTGTGAGGATCAGATGAGGTATAATATACGTGAAACATTTTGCAAACCTTGACATGCTATATATGGTGATGACGATGATGATGATGATGATGATGATGATGATGATGAAAAATCTGGTTGACGTTCAAGGTGGGTCAGAAAATCACCAAATTTGATGTCATCAGCATGGATGCTACTGTGGAAGTTTTGATGCTGGGGCTGATATCATCTTTTCTGCTCTGGTATCTGTTGTTTTCCTGGTGAAATCCAAAAGGTCCCTAAGGCAACAACCCATGCTCTAAAGGGCGTACTAAAACCCCCTCTTCTAGAAGGAACATTTCAAAGACTTATATTTCCTTGCCAATCCTTGGCTACACTGCCAGTACTACAGAAGCTGAAAGTTTACTTTGCTGACGGCAGCTGTATCTCCTTTCACCTCCTCCTCTGCTTTTCCCTGGGTAGCTGTTCTCTATGCAGAGAGAAGAAAAGCACTGGAGATGAGTGATGTTGCTGATTGCAAGGAGAACAAACAAGCTTCTGGAGAGTTCTGTTTGGATTGGGAGCCAAAGTTATTAATTCAGTCCTTACCCTAATTGAAAAGTAGGCTTTGATATGGCCTCTGCCAAATTTCTCTTGGGCAATTACATTGTTGCTCATCCACCTGGTATTTTAGATCAAAAAGATTGGCGTATTTTGGATAGTCAAAATAGCAACTGAACGCCACGCCCAAAATAGAACTTTTTAGGCAAAGAGGCCATATACATCATCTCATCCCACTCTCTTCATTTTACAGATGAGGAAACTGTCTGGACTAGACAGTACACATGACAAGGGAAGTCAACACTGAATTGTCAATGACTTTGTGACAAAAAGAACCCAGGTCTCCTGACTCTTGAGTCTATGCTGTTTCCACCATACCACAGTCCCTTTAGGATCAGGATCAGGATCATATATATGTATGTATGTATGTATATTACACACACATATATACAATATACATATATATGTATTTGCATATGTATATATGTTCACACATTTTATATATATATTCTACATATATACATATAAGTATATATAATTTTTTGTTGATGGTGGTGGATGCTGGAAGGGGACCTTATGGTTATTGGGCTACTTTCTCCCCATAGCTAGGGTCTATTCCAGTAGACTTGTAGAATCATAGCCCTCAACCAAGTAAAAAACATGAAGGCAGCTTAGGGGTAGGTGGCAGCTTATGGGAACATATTTAGGGCAATGCAAAGAATGGGAGATGAAGAGAAAAAAACTGCACCAGAAATGAAAAAAAATGAATCCATGATTCTATTTTGACCCCTGAGGTTCAAAGGGATTCAGTCAACAGCCAGAAGAGCAAAGGAAAGGAGGAAAAATTCCAATATATAGTTGTTCTTAACTTCCTTCCAGCTGCATATTATAGTTTCTGACTGCCATCCTAGAACCGTCAGTGCTGCTATTTCTAAAGGGGAGGGAAGGAGAGATGCTCCTGTTAGCCTGTTTGCCTTCACACTTTCAAATAAAGCAAATGATGAGAGCAAATGACTAATAGTTATTGGGCTACTGCCTTAATTATTTCAAGCTAGCAGAATGGTGCTATGTCATTTGACGCCAAATCTTTATATGTGCTCTGTTTGGGATATATGTGTGAGCTTTAAAATTAGTCACCATAACATGCAAAGCACTGTAAAAAAAAATAAAAAGAGGAGAGTTTGAATGTAAAAACAAATCAAGCTCCAGCATAAAATCAGATAAGTCCTGGCAGCAAGCCGAGGACTGGAGTGGTTTTGGAATACCAGCCCAGTCAGTGCACACTGGCACCAAAGCCTTCTAGCCGGGAGGTAGATTGAGAAGTGACCAAGGGCTCAGGAGATCCGGAAGCTTTAGAAATTAGCTTTCTTTTGTTGCTTATCATTCTTGTTGTTATCATTCAACATTTTAATGACATCTTCTTTGGGAAGCAGATCGCCATTTACCTGTCTGCTCTCTAGACACTTCAGTTGACAATATTATGCATAATAGAATGCATGCTGGATTTGATGTCAGATGACCTGGGAAGTAACCTACATAACCTTGGCTAAATTACTTAACTTCTCTGTGCCTCAGTATCTTTTTCTGTAAAATGAGGGGGCTGTGCTTGGTGATTTCTAAGATCTCTTCCAACTGTAAATCTGTGTTCCTATGAAAAATCCCCCTTTATCATGGATAATGCAGAGGCAGAAAGAGATGGAGGAGCTTGCCTTAGGTTTCATTTTAAATCCGTAAATGGGACATAAGCCCAGCTGCAATAGACTTGCCAGGCATATTCCTGGGTTACTGGGACAATCTGCCTCCCTGGATAATTTCACAGTATTGCTTCACCTGGTTTTTTAAAAATCAAAATATCAGGGAGAAATGTGTTCTGGTCTGGATTGCCCTGAGTCACAAAAAAGACTCATTGGGAATATTTTCTTGTAATAAAATACAAGTGCTCTATGGTGTTATGAGACACATAAGCTGTGATCTCTCAGCTCTCTGATGAACTCGAAGGAGGTGGAATGTGCTTTGCTTTTGCAATGGACCCTTCCCTTTCAAAGGGAATCGGTAGCACTCCCACCCTGGCCTTGGTCTGAGTTATGCTACCAGGACAGATGTGCAGCTGGTGACTTTGCCTTTTTATAACCGTCTTTTTTTCCTGTGATAAGTATTGACACTGTGACACTGGGCAGTTTGATAATGACAGTCTTGGGGATCGTTCTTCTTGGAGACATCTGCTCCTCTGCTTTTGTCATTTGCTTGGGTTTTGCTGTAAGCAGGCCATTAGTTTGCATCGACAGGGCTGCAGATACCCATCCTTCATCCAAACCGTGGAAATGGCAGAAAAAAATATGAGGAGTTGATTAATTTAGATTTTTTCCCCCTGAAATTTTTGAATGCTTGGTGGCTGGAACAGAAATCAAGGCTTAGTTTCAGTGCAGAATGTAAGTGACTGTATTCTGGGAGGCTATACGACCATCTGCAAAATGGGCTTTTTACATTTTTAAAAAATGTGCACTGTTGTGGAACAGAAGCATAATATAACCCATTAACATTAATGTCTGCGTAACGGCCTCAGAATTGCAGATTGGTGGGGAAATATTGATAGGAAAGAATAAACAACTGAAAATGAAAACGTAATAAAACTTTCTTCATAGGACCCGTAATTTACAATTAAATACCAAGGCTACCTTGAAATGAAGTGAGCATTGCAGCAAATATGTTCTGAGTTCTAGAATTTAGATTAAGGTTGGTGTTTTGTTACTGACCCACAGAAAAGTGAGATATAAAGGCTCTGGAGGGAACTTAATGGAATGTCTGGCCAGTAAGTAGCTGATAATGGTACAGTTCATAGATTGAAAGCTGGAAGGAACTTTAGAAGTCATTTGGTCTAATGCCTTCATTTCACAGATGAGAAAACTGAGGCCAAAAGAAATTAGTGACTTGCCCAAGATCACATAGCTAAGTGACAGAGAGGGGGATTTGATCTCAGGTCCTGTCATTTCAAAGGCAGTACATTTTCTACCTGGTATGCTACTTCTCTTATTGAGTGGCTTAGTTTGGATATATGGTTCTTAGTCTTTAGGAAGGAATCCCTGGTGGTTCTAGGATTCTAAGAGTTTTGTTCCTTTCCTTTCTCCTCATTGTATCTTTGCAGGTATTAGTAGGATATTTATAATTCTAACTTCTAGAGTAAAGGTGATTCCCTATGAGTTAGGCATAAGCACTTGGAAGAGGCAGTGTGGTTACAGTGAATGGATCAAAAACTAACTTTGAAGTCAGGAATTCTTGGTCAAGTCCTCTCTCTTCTACATACTCGTCAGGTAATCATGGAAAAGCCATTCAAGCCCTCAGTACTACAGGCACTTTAAGACAATAAGTAGCAGAGGAGTTGTTACTGGAGGAGGGATTTTTTACATTGGATGCTCCCTACACTGATGAAATCACTGACACAGGGATGCCCAATAACTAAACATATGAGTGAACGAACAAACAAACAAATGAATGAATGAATAAATAAATAAATAAAAATACCTAATTGAATGGAGTCATCTTTGCTAAGAATGAGTAGGTCAATAATTTGGTAAAATGTTGTGATGTTGAAAACGAAACATCAGTAGTAGTAAGAGTGTGTGGAGTCAGCAAGAATCTTCTTTGTGTATGAACAACAACCCCTGAAGACTATTTCCCAAATCTTTGCTCTTCTGTTCAAATCAGTCTTGAACCCAGCATAGGAGACTAACACTGTGAGGGCTATTCCACTCATCCTTTGGAGAGAGATGTGAATGTCCTTTCAACCTACTCTGTTGGATGCAAGGATGGGAAAGAGAGACTAGAAGTTACATCTTGCCCTCAAATTAAGAATTTTTATAGGGAAGAGAAAAGTCCCTAGGGAAAGAAGGATGGGGCATCTTTCAAAATAAATCTCTCTGATAATGGTCTATACATATCCTCTCTAATGAAAAGCAGTTGATACTGTACATGATAGCATTACTGTTCAAACACATTGTATTGCCTGGGATGTAGCAAGGCTGTTTTGAGATAATTTTTGATACTGGTGGAAAAATGAGAGGATTGGATCAGATAATCTCTGAGGCGTCCTCAAGTCTGTGATCCTTTGACTCTGGTGTACTCAGTATCTAAAACTACTGTTGTGAAAAGTTGACTACAGAACAGGGCTCTCACTCTTTTAACAATTAAAAATCAGACTAGAGCAGGGCTGGGGCTGAGGGGAAGAAATGCAAATCAAGATACCAACATATTTCATTTCTTTTTTTTTTAAACCATCAAATTAAAATTGGCAGAACTGATTTTTAATGTGATAAAGAGTTCTAAAATGAAATGCCAGTCTGCTAGCTTGCAGCCCAGAGACTATTCTTGCAGACAACATTCAGGATCCTGAAAAATTTATAGTGATAAAAAGTTCAGATGATTGCAGCAGTCCCACTTTCATGACTTTAATGTCAACAGAGTGATGAAATATCAAGGTGTTTTTGAAAAAAACTGAAGTGTAACCAAAGTCCTCACCTTACATCTTGCTGCAGTGCCTATTTATGGTGTTGGTTGTCCCAGGATGTGCCAAAGGACTGTAAGCTTTAATGGGCCTTCTAAGCCAGGCTGTGCCAACATATGAATGAGATAATTGACATGTGATTGGAAAGCTGAAACATATGCATATTCATATTGTCCCTGTAATAGAAATCATGATAATAGTATTTATATGACACTTTGACGTTTATAAACTGCATTACATCTATTTTCTCATTTGATCTTCATAACAACATTGTGATGTAGGTGCCATTAGATAAGGAAACTGAGGATAAGAAAGGTTAAGTCACTTGCTTATGGTCATATAGCTAGTAAGTGTCTGAGGTGAGCTTTGAACTCTGGTCTTTCTGACTCTATTTTCAGACACTTAGTAGCTAAGACTGGGAAAGTCATTTAATCTTGTTTGCCTCAGTTTCCTCATCTGTAAAAGAAGTTGGAAAAGGAAATGGCAAATGACTCCAAGATCTTTGCCAAGAAAACCCCAAATGAAATCACAAAGAGCTGATATGACTGGAAACAACTGAACGACAAAGGCTTTCTGACTCAAAGTCCAACATCGTTTTCGTTGTGCTACCTCCCTCGTAGACTGTGGTTTAATGGAAGCATGGCTTACATGTTCTCCTTGGAGAGAAGAATTAAAGGAGTGAATAGAATTGGTTTCACTATTTACTCAAAGAACACAAGAGCCATCATCTAACGGAAGATTGTTTGTCTCAACTTGCAGTGCACAAAATGCAAAAAAAACCCCAAACCAAACCAAACCAAACCAAAACCCCGTGAATACAAATCATAGTTTGTGCACTAACATCCACCGTAGAAGATGAAGTGGAGAAATTCCATGAAGAACCTGACAAAATCATCCAAACCAAGTCAACCTATTTTTTATTAGTACTCTCAACACAATGATAGGTACAGGGAAAGATTAGCACAATTAGGTTGGAAGATTGTCTTTTGATCAAGGATCAACAAGACCTTGTTAGACATAGAAGTTTTTTATGTAATGGATACATTATATAAATAGTGCCTAGCCCATAGTAAATACTTAATAATACTTATTCTATCATCTCTCTGTCTGTTTGTCTCTCTTAGCAACCAGGTCATTGACTAATTAGAATAAAGGACAAAGTAAATGTTAGATTAGAAGGATAAAGATGAGAAGACACTACATGCAAATGAAGCAGCTCCAACTTGACCTGTTTAAACCATCTATCGACTTTGAAAAATAGGAAATGGATATAAAAGAAGACAATCATCTGATTATTTCCATTTCTTATATGATTTTAACAACTTCAAAACAGATACTACAGTGAGAGGACCAGTTGAATCTAGAAGCTGGCTTAGCCAGGAAATGCTTAATCAAATTCACTGTTGATAAGAGAAACACAGACACCAAGGACAACACTGGTTTAGAATACAAATTTATTTCCAGAGTATTATGGGGGAAAGAGGGTGGAAGAATATGAGCAGTATAACTTCACAAAGCTCTGAAAAGAATTGAACAAAAAGGAACCTACGGAGAGCTTGGCATGAGATCCATCTTTTCAAGATTATTCCAAGAATATTTATAAATAAAACTATAAGGAGAACAACAAATAGATGTGTTATGGAATAAATCTATCAGTTGTTTCTATCAACAATGTAGCAGAACTACTTGATCTGGACTTTACCACATCTTCCACTGGATGTTCCTCTATTGTGTGAGGAAATAGTAACACTCCTTAAGAATATGAAATTCTGAAGAGACAGTTGACGAGATCATGTGTATACAGATTAGCAGTAAGAGGAGTTTTCTGCAACTACAGAAGGATGACCATGGACAGGAAGATGAGCTGATTATTAGCCTGGCTTGCCAGTAGTCCTTGCCATTGGATCTTCAGAGATTTGTTGGAATGGTGCAGAGCTAAGGATAAAGGGAAATATTATAAGCATTTGTCAATGTGCATTTATGAATCTTTTATGCTTTAAGCATTTCCTTTTTGATGGAGATGAAAAACAGTAATCTTACACTTGGTCTCCTTTATACATACAGTACCTTACTAGGAGGGGCCCCTTTGATAATGCCTTTTGGGGAGATCCTAGACATGAACCAAACCTAAGCTTTGTTTAAGCAATTGTTCCTAAAGTTCTGCTCTGGGCTTGGGAGTAAGGAGCCAGAGACAATGTTAAAGAGTCTGTCCCCTCTCTTTAGAGGTCAATCCACATGAATCTAGAGGTGTGGCCCTTTAGTGAGAAAGGGTTTTCCAGCCGTGTGTGTGTGTGTGCGTGTGTGTGTGTGTGTATGTATCTATTTGAAGGTTGATAGGATAAGTGGTACATTGATACCCCCTCAAACACTGAAAGAACAAGAGAAGTCCTCCAGAATGCTGTTTTGATTTTCTATGGTGCATTTACAAGAAAACATATACAAACTTGCCCTTGATGAGAAGGCATAGATGAATGTGTATCTGCATGGGTGGAAGGAGTCATCACAGTCATAAAATCACCAATCCCATTCAAGTATCAATTTAGAAATATCTCTAAAGCAGGAATTCTTAATCTCATTTTGTGTCCTGGACTCCTTTGGTATGGTGAAGCTATGGACCCTTTCAGAGAATAATGTTTTTAAATAATTGAAGGAAATACCAATTTCATTGAGTGAAAGTAAAGATGTAATTTTTTTTTTAACCATTTAAGTTCACAAAACCCCTGAAAACAATCCTGGATCCTAGGATAAGAACCCAATCTAACACAAGAAATGAAAATCCTACTAATGAAAAGAAGGGAATACCAAGTTGCCTTGTTGTATCTGTGTAACTGTTATTTGACAGGAAATGTATTAATTCAAAGTAAATGCTTTGACATTTTTTTTAAAAGAAGTAACTTTAGGCATGTCAGAGAGGGTGGTGATGATAAAATTAAAAAAAAAAGGGCTGAATGCTTTTTATTCCAATTTAGCTGTCATTGAGACTAGGGGAGATTTTGACTTCTAAAACAGTGTAAGATCTCTCCCTTACTAGAAATCAAATGAGGTTATTATGAAGAAAAGGCATATTTAATGAGCATATAATTATTTTTATCATGACTAGTAACAACCATTATAAATGTGACAGAGCACATTAAAGAATTGACTGGCTCCCCAGTCAGGTTCTATAAGTCTTGCTCTTGGTGACTTTCTGGGCACCTTGCTTTTCTCAGCTACATAATAGGGCTAATCTTAACAGCCCACCTTATAGAATTATTGGTAAGAATAATCAGTAAAAAGGGTTGGTAGGCATTGGACCAAGTATAAAATGTTCTTCAAGTGCTGACTGAATTTAAAAAAATAAAAATCATATCCAGATGTGAAACAAATAGTAAAGGATGAAGTGGGCCATGCTAAGAGTAGTCAACTTGTTATTGAACTTAGAAATAGTGGTGGAGACTTTTTTCAAAATGTTTTCTTATCTCTTGTTTTTGCTAAGTGGTGCTCAGAGCTCACAGTATGTGTTCACTTATGTGATGGAATTTGAAAGATTCTGCTAGGAAAGTCCACTTGTAGAAATCTTTCTCTCTCATTGGCCTGACTTATGGCTAAAATTATGTTTTAATTTTTAAATTTTTTTATCTAGCAAAAATGTATTTTTGCTCCCATCTCCCTCTCCATTAAGAAAAAAAGAAGAAAAAAACAAATCCTTTATAATAATTATACATTGTTAAGGAAAACAAACCACCATATTAGCCCTGCCAAAAAATGTGTGTTTCATTCTGCATATTTAATCCTTTTCCTTTTTGAAAGGACGTGAGTAACATTCTTTTTTATCTGTCCTCTGGCGTCATGGTTGGTTATTGCCTTAATCAGAGTTCTTAAGTCTTCCAAAGTCGTTTGTTTTAACAAAGTTGTTGTTATAGTAAAACTTGTTCTGGTTCTACTTGCTTCACTCTATAGCAATTCATTTTCTCTGAAACTGTCCTTTTTATAATTATTATGCATCATAGCATTCCATTATATTCATATGTCATAACTTGTTCAGCCATTCTCCAATTTATGACACCCATTTGTTTCCTAGTTCTTTGCCATCACAGAAAAGAACTACTAGAAATATTTGGTATATATTGGCCCTTTTCCTTTTTCTTTGATCTCTTTAAAGTACAAATCTACTAGTCATGTCATTGGGTCAAAGAGTATGCATAGATTAGTTTGGCACAGTTCCCAATTACTTTCCAAAATGGCAGGACCAATATATGACTCCACTAATCATGCATTAATATGACTGTTTTCCCAAAGGAAAACATTTGTCCCTTTAACATTTGTTATTTTCCTTTTTTTTGGTTATCTTTGTCAATGTGATGGGTGTGAGATAGAACCTCAGAATTGCTTTAACCTGAATTTCTCTAATTAGTAGTGATTTTGAGCATTTTTCCATATGACTATTGATTGAATTTCTTCCTTTGAGGCTTACTTGCCTCTTCACATCCTTTGACACATGTAATTGAAATTCTATCATTATAGTTACTGTTTTGGGTTAAAACATTACCTCCAGAAGTTACATTAATACAGAATATCTGGGAATTGGAGAGAATGGACAGATGAATACTGGAGAAGGAACAGGGAATATTGCAAGGCAAAGCTGGCCCAAATGGGACATTGCTCCCCAAATGGGGAGGACCTCAGCATTTGTAGGCAATAGCAGCAGGTCAGTGGAGAAGTCTATAAAGGGGAATCAAAGTAGGGGAAGAAGGGGAAGGTTCTGTGAAAGTTCCTCAAGTAGGAGAGGCTTAACATGGAAACTTCACTAGGAAATTATGGAGAAACAAAACAAGCATAAAGTATAGAAATAGATATTTGAAGGGAATATGTGGGACTTGAAGGCAGGAAGTCCCACCTTGGGCCTTTACTAGCTACATGACCCTGGGCAACTCACCTCACTTCCCTTAGTCTCAGTCTTTCATATATAAAATAGGGGCACTAGATTAAATTGCCTTTAATGTACCTT
This sequence comes from Vombatus ursinus, assembly GCF_900497805.2. Classification (NCBI taxonomy): domain Eukaryota; kingdom Metazoa; phylum Chordata; class Mammalia; order Diprotodontia; family Vombatidae; genus Vombatus; species Vombatus ursinus. The sequence continues at coordinate 15,497,195 of NW_020943070.1, forward strand.
CTATTGATAAATCTATGAGCTTATGATTCTAGTCCACAGGAGGTTGGGGTTGACATCTCTATATAGTCTCATGACATTTTCAATGCCACCCAGAACTTATTCCCAAGTCTTATTGAGATCCTTTGTTTCTGCTTTAAAAAAAAATCTCAGCAGCAGCTAGGTGGTGCAGTGGATAGAGCACTAACCCTGAAGTCAGGAGGACTCAAATCCAGCCTCAGACACATAACACGTACTAGCTGTGTGACCCTGGGCAAGTCACTTAACCCCAATTATCTAAAAAAAAAATCTCAGTTCTTCTCCTCTGACCTTGAGATGCATGGACTTCCATTATACAGTTGCACTGAATGGTCTTGCTGTGATTTCTGAAAGAGGTAGACAGTAAATCAAAGGATTTAGACTTGGAAGTTCTGATTGGATCAATGGATTTAGGTGTCTGTTAGTTGTTATTCTGCAGTTTTCTTCGCATTTTGCAGATGAGGAAAGTGAGGTCCAGGGGTGTTAAGTGATTTGTGGATTGATTATATACTTCGCAGTCAAAGATGGAGAAGCTCTATATAGTCAGTTAAAACAAAAGCTGGAGCTGACTATGTCTCGGATCATGAGCTTCTTATTCAGACTTAAATTGAAGAAAGTGGGGAAAATCATCAGACTGTAGAGGTGTGAGCTAAATAACATGCTTTATGGATATGAAATGGAAGTGATGAATAGATTTAAGGCATTAGATCTGGTAGATAGAGTGCCGGAAGAACTATGGATGGAGGTTCAGGATATTGTCTAAGAGGCAGCAACAAAAAATATTCCAAAGAAAAAGAGAGGCAAGAAAGCAAAATAGATGTCTCATGAGGCTTTACAAATAGCTGAGGAAAAAAGGAAAGCAAAAGGTAAAGGAGAAAGGGAAAGATAACATCTAAGTGAATGTAGAATTCTAGAGAATAGCAAGGAGAGATAAGAAGGTTTTCTTAAATGAGCAATGCAGAAAAATAGATGAAAACAATAGAATGGGAAAGACAAGAGATTTCTTCACAAAGATTAGAGATATTAAGGGATTGTTTCATGCAAAAATGGGCATGATAAAAGACAAAAAAAGGTAGTGGAAGAGCTTAAGAAGAGATGGCGAGAATATGCAGAACTTTGCAAGAGATATCTTAATATCACTGATAATCAGGATGGTGTGGTGACTGATCTATAGCCAAAAGTCCTGGAGAATGAAGTCAAATGGGCCTTAGGAAGCATCCAATAACAATAAGGCTAGTGGAATTGATGAATGTCCAGCAGAGCTATTTAAAACCCTAAAAGATAAAATGTTCAAGTGCTATACTCAGTATGCCAACAAATATGGAAAACTGGGCAGTGGCCACTGGATTGGAAGAGCAAGTTAGGCGTTAGCAATATGAGAACCAAGAATTATCAGAAGAGCTGGCTGGTTTTTGAAGAGATAGAAGAACTAGAGGCCAAATCACCAACGTTCCCTGGATTGTGGAGAAAGCAAAAGGGTTCCAGAAAAAAAGAGAAAAATCTACTTCTTCTTCACTGACTACACAAAGCCCTTGGCTCTGTGGATCACAGATCATGATAAAATATGTCGAGTCTTCAGAGAGATGGGAGTACCAGATCATTCTACTTATCTCTTGAGGAACCTGTATGTGGGCCAAGAAGCAATAGTTAGAACCAAATATGAAACAACTGATTGGTTTAAGATCGGAAAAGGAGTACAACAGGATGTATATTGTCGTTTTATTTATTTAACTTATTTGCAGAGTACATCATGCATAATGCCAGACAGGAAGAATCAGAAAACAGAATTAAGGTTGCCAGAAGAAACATCAATGATCCCAGATATGCAGATGATACAACTCTGATGGCAGAAAGTGAAGAAGAATTAAGAATTAAGAGTGGGGATAGCTAGGTGGTGCGGTGGATAGAGCAGCGGCCCTGAAGTCAGAGTTCAAATCCAGCCTCAGACCAAACACTTGACACTTACTAGCTGTGTGACCCTGGGCAAGTCACTTAACCCCAATTACCTTAAATAACAAAATAAAACAAAACAAAAAGAATTAAGTGTGTAAACGCTGGCTTGAGGCTTAACATAAAACAGACAAACAAACAAACCAAAAACTAAGATCTTGGTTACTGGTCCTATCATTTCCTAGCAAATAGAGGAAGAAGAAATGGAGGTAGTGTCAGATTTTATGTTCTTGAGCCCACAGATCATTGCAGACAGCGACTGTAGTTATGAAATTAAAAGACATTTGCTCCTTGGAAGGAAAGCTATGGTAAATCTGGACAGCACGCTAAAAAGCGGAGACATCATCTTGATGACAAAGATCTGTATAATCAAAGCTATGGTTTTTCCGGCTGCTGTATGGCTGCATGAGAGTTGGACTATAAGGAAAGCTGAGCACCCCAGAATTGATGCTTTTCAATTATGATGCTGGAGACGACTTTTGAGAATCCTTTGGACAGCAAGGAGATCAAATCAGTCAATACTTAAAGAAATTAATTCAGACTATTCGCTGGAAGGTCAAATATTGAAGCTGAAGCTTAAATACCTTTGGCCATGTAATGAGAAAATGGTACTCCTTGGAAACGACTCTCATATTGGGAAAGATTGAAGGCAAAAGAAAAGGGGATCGCAGAGAATGAGATAGAGTGTCATGGAAGAAATGAACAGGAACATGGACAGATTTTGAGAAGTAGTGGAGGACAGAAAAGCCTGGCATGCTATGGTCTGTGGGGTCATAAAGAGCTTGGCGTGACTGAATGACTGCATGGCAACAAAAACATTTGTGTGGTAAGTAGCAGAGCCAGGTTTTGAACTCAGGCCTCATATTGCATATCTATTACCTTTTCTAGCATGCCGTACCTTGAGGAACACTAGAGATAACTCCCATTGCATTTAGGACATCCTTTTAGCCTCTTTCACTCTCATGGAGGGCCTACCATCATTCCAAATGCACTTCTCTCTGTCCTGCTCTATTTGCTTGAAGCATTCCCACTAGCTATCTGATAAAATTGGTTTTTCTCTTTGATAAAACTAATGAGTCTTCACCTATATTTCTATTTGAGAGGATTGGTTGGTAGATAGATAGATAAATAATTTATTAAGTGCTTACTGTGTGCCAAGCACTGTGCTAAGTGGTGTAGATACAAATAGAAGCAGAAAAGGTAGTCCTTAACCTCAAGAGCTTGTATTCCAATGAAGGAAGACATGTACAGGAGAGTTGGAAATGTTGGAAGAGACTCCCTATACAAGGGCAGGACTACAGGTGAGGTGGGAAGTCTGGAGAGTGAGGATGTTGAGGGATGAAGTCTGAGTGAAGTGAGCATGGCTTGGGCACGTGGTGAGATGTAGGTTGGGGCCTGCGATTCACTAATCAGAAGAGAAAACAACAGGGTGACATTTAGCTTAAGGAATAGAGACCTTTGGCAAAGGAGAGAGTGGTGCATGGGCCACTATCTTGCAAGCTGGACTTAGAACAAAGTGTGTCAGAATGATTTATAGGAGTCTCTCTAACTGTTCTGTGATGAACAGACAACTTACATGGGTAAGAGGCATGTTCACATGCCTCTTTTTTATAAATGCAGTTAAACATAAACTGCATCTCTTAATGCCTCCTTAATTTTTTCTGATGACTGAATGAACATAAAAGCAGTCTTTGAGTATGATGTGCTCTCCTTCTGGCTTATCTGAGATAATGGAAGAGAGTAGTTATTGGACCAGTAAGGTATTTCAGAGTAGTCATCTTAGAGGTGCACCACAGAAAAGAAGGAAACCAAACAGGGAACATACTTCTTGTCTTCAAATATTTGGAATGTTGTGGAAGTAGGGTTTGATCACTTGGCCATAAAAGACTAGGTCAATGGGGGAGGGGGAAGTTTCAGGGAAATTTTGGAATACCATAAGGAAGAAGTTATAAATAATTTGAGCTATCCAATCGCCAGAGAGCATGGTATAGTAGGAAAAAGTCCTGGATTTGGAATCAGAGGACCTGTGTTCAAATTCTAGCTCAGCGAGTTACTATCTTTTTGACCTTTGGGAAGTCACTTATCCCCTCAAGGCCTCCTCTGTAAAACAAGAGGCTGGACTAGCTGACTTTAAGGTCTCTCTCAGCTTTAATTCTGTGATCCTAAGACTTCAGTTGAAATTTGATGTGAAATAACATCTGACGTGTTTGTAGCAGTTTTAATTATTTAATCAATTCAATAAAGAGAATATTTAAAGCTGCAACAAAAATCACTGGGCATAACCAATTTCCTCCATGAATAAGACACTTTGCACCTCAATTTTCACTCTTCAGTTATGTTTTGCAAACTAATTGGCAACACTTGATGAAAATTTAAAACGTGGACAGACTATAACAGGTGGAGCGATCATACCTTCACAAATAAATTAATTTATGCCCTCATGTCCGCAGGCATAGTCATGAACTCTGAATCCTACCAGAAAATAGTCCTAACAGGATGGTTAGCTGCAATTATGGCTAAGCACCATCAAACAATTTTGGCATCTCTTGGAAACCACAGGGAATGCGGTAGCCTCTGAATGATTGGTCTTCCAGTCACGTTTCAATTTCATTTGAATTCATCCTTATAGGTCTTCTCACCTTATTCCCCACCCCCCACTTTGTCAGAAAAGTAATTTGACTACATCCTGCTATTCACTATGCGTTTTCAGAACTGTCATAGAAGCCACTATCTTGCAAGCTGGACTTAGAACAAAGTGTGTCAGAATGATTTATAGGAGTCTCTCTAACTGTTCTGTGATGAACAGACAACTTACATGGGTAAGATGTCATACATGTTCACATGCCTCTTTTTTATAAATGCAGTTAAACATAAACTGCATCTCTTAATGCCTCCTTAATTTTTTCTGATGACTGAATGAACATAAAAGCAGTCTTTGAGTATGATGTGCTCTCCTTCTGGCTTATCTGAGATAATGGGAGAGAGTAGTTATTGGACCTGTAAGGTATTTCAGAGTAGTCATCTTAGATGTGCACCACAGAAAAGAAGGAAACCAAACAGGCATTTAATAAGCACCTACTGAGTGCCAGTGAGGGTAACTGAGGGGTCTCAAAACCATCGGTGAGTTAGGGGGGTGTCTACCCCAAGTATGTGAAGACTATCCCTGGTGGAATAGGCAGATGAGAATAATGTGTTCCAACGGCCATGAAGGCAGTTGAAGCAGGTGCTGTGGAGCACTTAGAGGTTGGTTAGACTTCAAAGATGCCAAAGTCATCCACTGCATCTTGAGCCACCACCAGTCATCTTGATGCTGTCCTGCCACTGGACTGTGATGACTCTGGAAGAGAGAGTGAGGTCGACAACTTCATGTAACTCTGCCTCACTTAAATCCAGTTTATGCAGAAATCAAAAGAAATCACCCATACCATTTTACCATTTTTGCCTTTCTCAAAGTTCTGTGGTGACAGGTAAGTGATGAAGCAGCAGGTGCAGCTGTAGTCACAATCCTGCACACAGGCATCCCAGGCCACAGGGTTGTCTTCTCACTGGAAGCAGCAGTGGGATTCAGCAGCCCCCTGGGTGTCTGAGCAGCCTTTTAAGGATCACACTGCTCATCTCCTGGTGTGAAGAAGGGGTTAGAAAAGGTGCCCTAAAACATGTCTGCTTATCCAACCCTAGCCTGATTACCTTGGTAGGCAGGGATCCCAACCCGAGGTCAAAACACAAAAAAATGTACAAAAACTTCTGCAAAGATGATTCCACTTGGTACACAGAATGTGTGCACACTTAAAGACAACACAAAATCCAGTAGACCTGAAAGATGAACAGCTCTTGTTGTGGGAGAACTCAGTAGGTATCACATCCAAATATCAGCCCTGACTGAAACAAGACTGGCAAATGAAGGCTAGCTTACTGAAGTCAGAGCTACATACATGTTTTTCTGGAGTGGCCACAGTGAAGGGGAGAGCTGTGAAGCTGGTGTAGGCTTTGCAATCAAAAGTAATCTAGTCAACAAGCTTGAATGCCTACCAAAAGGAGTGAATGACATACTCATGACAATGCAGTTGTTACTTGAAGGAAAACAACACACCGCCAACATCAGTGCCTGTGCTCCAACCACGATGAATCCTGATGAGGTCAAAGAAAAATATTTTGAAGACCTGGAGACCCTTATTGTCTGTGTGCCAAAAGTTCTGGATAATGGATGATGCTCTCGAGCTTTCCTAGTCACCAATGGAGTGAAACTAGGTCTTGTGCTTGCTCCTATCTTTTTTAGCATGATGTTTTCAGCCATGTTGTCAAAAATGCCTTCAATGAGGACAAACAGGGCATCAAGGTCAGCTACTGCATTGATGATAAATTCTTCAACTTGAAAAGGCTACAAGCCAAGACTAAAGTGGAGGGAGTGTTGATACGTGATTTTTTTTTTTGGTGAGGCAATCGGGGTTAAGTGATTTGCCCAGAGTCACACAGCTAGTGAGTATCATGTGTCTCAGGCCGCTTTTGAACTCAGGTCTTCCTAACTCCAGGGCCAGTGATCTATCCACTGTGCCACCTAGCTGCTCCAAGGTATGTGATTTTTTGTTTGCAAGTAATTGTGCACTCAATGCACCTCTGAAGCTGAGATGCAACAAAGCATGGGTTGATTCTCTGCTGCTTGTGCTAATTTTGGCCTAACAATTAACACCAAGAAAACACAGGTGCTCCATAGGCCCAGCATCACACCATCCATATGTGGAACCATCAGTTACAGCAAATAGAAAAGTTTTGAATACTGTGGATAAGTTTGCTTACCTTGACAGTATGCTTTCTAGGGATGTACACATTGATGATGAGGTTGACACACACATTGCCAGAGCTAGCTCAGTGTTTGGGAGGCTCTGAAGGAAAGTGTGGGAGGGAAGAGGTATTAGACTATCAGACTGAAGGTCTACAGGGCCGTTGTGCTGACTTCATCGTTGTATGTCTGTGAAACCTGGACAGTCTACCAGCATCATGCCAGGAAACTGAATTGTTTCCATTTGAATTGTCTTAGGAAGATTCTAAAGATCACCTGGCAAGATGAGGTACCAGACACTGAGGTCCTTTCCTGAACTAAACTGCCAAGCATTCAAACTCTACTACAGAGAGGTCCACTCTGATGGGCTGGCCACATTGTTTGAATGCTAAATGTACTCTTGCCAAAAAGACTATTTTATGGAGAACTCACACAGGGCAGGTGTTCATATGGTGATCAGAAAAAAAGAAATACAAGGACACTCTCAAGCTCTCTCTTAAGAACTTTGGAATTGATTGTGTGACGTGGGAGACACTGGCACGGGACTGCCTAACATGACATGTGCTCGTCAGAGAAGGTTCTGTGCTCTGTGAGCAAAGCAGAATTGAAGGAGCTTAAAAGAAACATGAGATGCACAAATTTAGAGAATCCACCCCAAGTGTTCACATGGCCTATTTGTGCCCGACCTGTGGTAGAGCATTCCGAGCTCATATTAGTCTGGTCAGCCACAGTCAGACACATTGTACCTTGACTCTAACACAGTGATGTCGTCTTGGTTCCCTTTGAGAATGACAATAGCCAACCCAGTGCCAGACACTGCTAAAGTGCTCTACAAATATTATCTCATTTGATTCTCATAATAGTCCTGGGAGGAAGATGCTCTGATTATCTTCATTTTGCAGTTGATGGAACTGAGGCAGACAGGTTAAGTGACTTGCTCAGGTCACACATCCATTAAGCTTAGTGGTTAGACTTGAACTTAGGTCTTCCTGACTCCAGGCCCAACACTCTGTTCATTATGTCACCTAGTTACCTCATTTCCTTCATTCCTTTCTTAATGGTACACCACAGCAGAAAATACTAGTGCTGTTTGTACAGTAAAATAATTGAATTCAACAGACATTCATTAAGGACCTGCTATATAAAAGGCAGTGTGCCAGGCACTGGGGAGATTCAAAGACAAAAATGAACGAGTGCCTGATCTCAAAGAGCTTACATTTTATTTGAGAGATATAACATCTACACGTATAGAGTGTGTACAAAGTAACATAAAGTAATTTTGAGAGGGAGAGAATGCTAATGACTGGGATCAGAAAATGCCTTATGTAGGAGGTAGTGCTTCATTTGGGCTCTGAAGGCAGTTGGGGATTCTAGGAGACAGAGGTGAAGGAGTGCATTTTAGACATGGGGAAGTGCTTGTGCAAGTGCGTGGTGGTAGGAGATAGAGTACCATCATAAGATCATAGATTTAGAGCTAGTAGAGACGTGAGAGGTCAGTTAGCCCAACTCCCTCATTTTACAGATGAGGAAACTGAGGCCCAGAGAGGTTAAGTGATGTGTGTGAGTTCACACAGGTTTTAAGTGGCAGAGCCAGTCAAATGCAAGTCCCAGGACCCCAATTTGAGTCCTCAATGTGATGGAGCAAAGCTCCACTCTTTTCCCACTGTACCACTGTCTCTCATTATGTACGAGAAAGAGCTAGCAGGTTAGTTTGCCTGGAACTGAGAATGCATGAATGGGAATAATATGAGATAAGACAGGAATAGTAGGTGGTGGTTACATTATGCTGGGCTTTGAATGACAGGCTGGGGAATTTGTTTTTAGCAGATATTTTTTATAGGTTTGGTTGTATTAAAAAGCTTTGATGGACACCATGAAATGGTATTCATTTTCAAAATTCTGGTAACAATCTGGTACCCAAGATAGCAAATGTAAAGAGTTAGATGGACATCCTTTGAATAAGTTTGGGGTGAAGGAGAAGTTGGCCAAGTGCTGAAGATGTGCTCTTGAACTTGAAAGGCTTGATGTAAGACAAAACTTCTCAACAGAGCTGTTGAGAGTGGAATTGGTTGACTTGTGAGGCAATGAATATCCGTCTTTGGAAACAGGTAAGCTGAAGATGTTAAACACCCAGCATAAAACTCCTGAATGCCAATGTAATTGGGAAATATTTAACAAAATAAATAAAAATACAATGGAACATAGATAATGTTAACAGTCAATATGCTTCATGGAGGGATCCTTATAAATGGTTTAGTGGCCCTTATTTCTATTTGAGTTTGACACAGTGTTGAAAAGGGGATTCCTGCAGTGATTTGGTATTGAAATGGCTAAGGTCACTTGCAAATGTAGATATTAATGATTCTCTGATACATGATTGGCTAATGACTTCTTCAGCAGTTTGAGTACAAATACCCTAGAATACTAACTGAGCTGCCAAGTTCTACACAAAAAATCATGCAAATCTCACACTTATTTTAACTACCCACTCATACTCACTTAGTTTTCAGAAAGTCAATGATCTTTAAATTAATCACTCTTAGTTTGGCAAAGGGTTCAGCCATTTTACATGTAAAAATGCTCCCTACCCCTAAGTGCAGACACTGAACAAAGGCTTTTGAAGAAATTGACTTGGTTACCTATGTAGACCAGTCCTAGGAAAACCTGTAATTTCATTGATATAAGGAGTTCCTCCATGAGGAAGGTCCCTCTTCCAATGCAGGTTGGCTTCTTTTCTACAACTTATAGTCTTGGAGAACTGAGAAATTTAGTGGCTTACATAGAGTTACGTAACCAGTATATGTCAGAGAGTAGAACCCACATATTCTTCACTCCATGAGGCCAGCTCCTAATCTACCCTTTGAACCACACTGCCTCCATCATTTCCTAAGCTTCAGCAAAACCAATGAAAAATATGAGTCTATTTCAGTCTGCTCAGGGATGGGAATGGTGACATACTGTTGCTATCACACCGCAGAAGTCTCTGTGATAGAGTCATTAAATGAAAAACAATCATTATTTTGTTGGAACTTAGGGCAGTTACTTTGGTGAGTAGTGGTAAACTTTGGTAACTCAATCCTTGCAAAAAGAGTTAACATCTAATCCAGAAGATGAGATGATAAGGAAACTGAAATGGTCATTTAGATTTTTGAGACCAAGACTGCCATCGATTTATTTAGAAGAATAGGCTGAATAACACCTTTTTAGAATGGCAGAAAGCATAGAAGAAGAGCAAGATAAATACTAGAGAATAAAATGATTTTTCAGTGGTAAGGAAGCTCGGTAAGGCCAATAGATCTTGGTGACAAGTGAGTAGTGATAACTGTAAAAGATATTCTTGGAATGGATATCCCCACAATTCAAGTGACTGGCCCAAGTCCAGGACTTTATTTCTAGGTCTTAAAAATGATATGTGTCTAAGCATCACCAAAGGGTTTTTTTTTATTGGAAATTGCTATAACTAAGGACAGATATGATTGGAATTTGGAAGGCAGCATTCATCATGGCTAAATTGGATTGCTTATATTTATAGTTCTTTGAAAAGTATCAAACATGGAAGGTTTCCACTTGGAACAACTCTATGATATCGTATGTTATCTAGCTCAGAAAATATGGCAATGAAGCACTTTTGAGACTTGCACTTATAGATATAGTTCAGCAAAATACATGGGGTGTATGTGTGTGTGTCTGTGCGCGCGCGTGCACGCACGCACACACGCGGAAAGCCCAACACATGGGGAGTTAAACAACTCAGTTTGTTCAGTAACATTTGATCTGGGAATATACTGTACACATCACATGCATTGTTAAAGACAAAGTAAGCCACTACAAAGGAAAGCTTCCAAACCACAGTCTGGCATACCATGTCTAGTAAGAGCATCATTATACAACTGCTATAAATATTTCCAAAGTAAATACATGCTATAAATGCTACTTATGCATGGAATAAAAGAATCACCAAAGCATTTTCCATTCCTTTGAGATTACAACAGGCCAACATAATCTGTTTTGAAAAAATGAAAGAATTTCATAGAATCATAGACTGTTAGAGCTCGAAGAGGCCTTAGAGATCAGCTAATCCAACCCCCTCATTTTCTATTTTAAAAATGAATGTTTTCAGTTGAACATCTGGAGGAGGCTATGGAAAGCTGGTGAATTTGGCCTGAAGGATGCATGTCACATAACATACAGGCTTCAGAGCCAAGATCCTTGTATCATCTTGTGATTGTTATATTTTTCAAGTGACGGAAAACAAGACTAAAAACAAAACGCTCAACTTAGAACTGTTTATTGAACTTACTCTAGTTTGTATTTTGTCAAAGTGAGCTGCAAGATATAAACTCAATTGAATTGTAGGGCTAGGGGTGGGGGAAATGCCCTATAGCCTTCTCTTGTGAAGGGAAACAAAAAGATGGTTTTGAGAGATAAGTCTGGGGGCTATAATTACCAAAATATATAAATGGAAAGTGTTGAATAGTTCCTTTCAAGATCATTTTTAACATACATTTCAGAAAAATGAGCAATTTGTATGATGTCAAGCACCATTAATTGAAATTTTTGTGCCCTTGCTTTGATAAATTTGCCTCACTGACTTGATCCAGAAGCTTTTTGATTAAATAGTCTGTGCTTCTAGATTGAAAAAAATATATGGGAGAAATGTTTATTTTGACTTTTGAGAATGCAGCATCAGCAGAATACTTCAGTGGGGAGCTAGGCTTCCGGTTAGATGCCTGGGAATTTACTGCTACTGGCAAATTCCATGTAATGCTGCCCTGACCATTATCATTTTCCAATAACATCATTAATACATAAGGCCCAGACTCCACTCTATGACATCCTTCAGCCCATTGTCCATTTTTAACATTATTTTCTATGAAACTAACTGGCCCTTGTAACACTGTTTCACTTACCATCCTGTTTCTTTGGAACTAGGGAACAACATCTAGCAGGTTATACCTGCTCTGTTGCTACTATTAACAGTTTTAACTGTACCATGGAAGAGAGACATATGAAGCCAGGACAAGAAATATCAAGATGATATCAGAATGAAGACAGGAAATTCCCTTCAGGCTCTTCCCAAGGAAAAATCCAGTTCCACCAAGGCCATTTTACCAAGTGAAGATGTATGGACATTTTGAGCTAGTTTTGAAGGTCCTCAAACATCACTGAAGCAATGTGACTGTGAGAAGAGGCAACTTGGACAGATGGGATCATGGAAATGTCACCTCTTGAAAGATCTGAACAGGAGGTGACTGATGTGAGAAAAACAGCTTGTGATCAGAACGTGAAGGTCCTGAATTATTTCAGAATTTCTGGTATGACAATTTCATAAAAGCATATGGAGTTATCACCGGATGTTTCATGAACAAGCCAAAAGTTGTACTTGATTTTATAACATTTGGAAATAGCTCCCATTTCTTAAACAATGTCAAGTCAACAAACATGTCTCAAATCAACCAGATAATTTATTAAGTGCCTACTATGTTCCAGGTATTGGGGCTACAAAGAGGGGCAATGATAGTACCTGTTCTTAAGAAGCTTACAGTCGAATGGCAGAGAAAACATGCTGTGTACGTACATTCAAGAAGTATACAGAATAAATTGGATATAATCTCAGAGAGAAGGTGCTGAGATTAAGGAGGACCAGAACAAGCTTCTTGCAGAAGGTAGGATATGAAAGAATCCCAGGACATTAAGAGGCAGAGATGGGGAGGGAGAGAATTCCGGGCATGAAGGACAGTCGGTGAAATTTCCTGGGTTTGGGAGACGGAGTGCCTTGTTTGAGGAGTGGTAAGGAGGCCAGTATCACTGGATTGCAGAGAATGTGAAGGGGAGTAAGGTTCAAGAAGGCTGGAAAGGTAGGAAGGGGCCAGATTATGAAGGGCTTTAAAATCCAAACAGAAGATTTTGTATTTGAACCTGGAGGCAATAGGGAACCGCTGGAATTTAATGAGGAGAGTGTTGACATGATTACACCTATGCTTTAGGAAGATCAATTTGACAGTTGAAAGGAGGATGAACTAGAATGGGAAGAGAGTTAAGGCAGGGGCAGTGCTTTTTTGAAGTATTTTGGGACAGTATTTTGAAGATACTGAAGTTTAGCTCAATGAGATGATTACCTGGTATCTAAAAATGAACAACATTTTGGAAAGGATTTACTCATACTGGGAGGGCAAAGATATGGCTGAGCAAAGGATTCAAAATATTGCTGTCAATACAGCAAAAATATGACTGTTAAAAGGACCAGCTAAAAAGTTATTATAAATTATGTTTTTTAATCAGACAATCAATATATAAGAAAATCTGATTATGTATTCTATTGGTTTGAAACATCTAATGAGTCAGTTCCCTAAATACACCTTCTGTTGATTTATTTTGTTTCTAATAGTATATATCTAAATCTATGTCTATCTATCTATCTATCTATCTATCTGTCTGTCTGTCTGTCTGTCTATCTCTCCTACTTCTTGGAGTCTCACCATTTTCTACTTCAAAATGAATTCTTATACCTTAATTCTCTCCATGTTTATCTGTTTACTTGATGGATTTTTTTTTCTTTACCAATTCCAAACAAAGGGAGCACATTATATTCAAGAGAGTGTTTTTTTTTTTCCTTAGTAATTCTGAGGAATGTGTTTCAAAGATTTAAGAAAAAATAGTCTATGCTAATGACATGGAAATTTGTTTCAGTGGCTTTCCTATGAAGAGAGAAAGTGTTCTGAATAAACATGAGTTGACAATAATCAAGGTGGCCACAAGTGAAGGATGGAGGGGTGGGGAATGGCTTGACAACACACACCATTTTGTGGTTGACATTGCTTTGGTTTTACTCATAGAAGGGTAGATCCACAGAAGTGGAAAGGGACCTCAAACCCCTACCAGATGCAGAAAAATCATCTACTCTGCCCCTGGAAAATGGTCAGACTACCTGAAGACCTTTAGTGAATGGGGAGCTCATTGTTCCCTGAGGCAGAGTATTTCATTTTTGGAGCCCTTTAAGAGTTAAGAAGTTTTTCCCTATATTGAATCCAAATCTGTCTTTCTATAATTTCTATTCCTTGGACTGGAATCCAGAGCTTCCTGACTTGGAGACCAGTTTTCTTTCTACCATGCCAAGGGTCCTTTCTCCTGGATAGTGTAGGAATAGGGACTGCAAATGCAATATCATTGCTTATAGTGAACTTCTAGATAAGAAAATTCCCTCTGCCACTCAAACTTAGTTTTACAGAGTTGCCTAGGGGACCTAGATGTTCAATGACTTGATCAAAGTCACACAGCTAGTATGTCTTGGAGATGGGACTTGGACCCAGGTCCTCTGCACTGAGGCCAGCCCTCTATCCACTATGCCATGCTATCTTTTATACATCATTTCAATAATGACTTTAAATGAATTTAAATTGTTGTTAATTAAATGTTAAATGTTTATTCTAGTTAGCATATTAATTTTAGGTTAAGATTACAACACAGTAAAGTTGTACTTTTATGTGCTCTGTGTACATTTTATAGTACATCTGGGCCTCTGGCATAATCAATTTGTAATCCATTTTATAGGGCAGAGCACAATTTTACTAGTTTAACTGATTATAGAGCTTTATAGCCATTGTATTTTTGAACATGGCTGGTTATATTTGTAATTTATTTAATTCTAAGTTACTGGTTGAAAATGCAACCTTCAATTATAACATGGTTTCCATGGGAAAATATAATCTACTTTACAAGGATCGGCTTTATGACATTGTTTCCAGAAGCACATTTTGGCAAGAAGTCGAGGCTGCCTTGGAATCCTTTAATCCTGCCTGCAGCCCACAGAGGCACACTAGGTTACACTTTTCAGTTTCAAATCCGGAGACATATTTGAAAACTAGGAACTGATTGTAGGAGATAAGGAAAACTTGGTATGAAAAGGTAAGAAGAACAAAGGAGACTCTCAGTTTTAGCTCTAGTAGTAACCACCTGTCTGAACTCAGAAGTAACTATCGACGCCTATTCAGCTAGGTAGTGACTATGGCTTGATCCTGGCTGACCAGTTGGCTGATCTGCTGTAATAACCAGCGGAGACTTGTGGGACACTCTAGATTGCTTACCCAGGGATGGTCTGAATGAAAAGGGACTGCTGTCAGTATTCTCACTAAAGCTTGCATCCAGAATGAGCCAGCGATTCTAGGAGGTTCCCCTAGAGGTAGCCATTTCCCAGAGCTTCCCTCTGCTGCTAGAAACATGAGTGTACATTCTCATTCAATAAAGGTTCTCTTTTGCTGCCGTGTTGTAGTTTTTATTTTTCCTGCTGCTCTCTTTGTGTGCTACATGAATTCAGATAGACCTATATATTTTATACCATAATCTTTTGTTAATGAATCTACCAAGCCTGTATCACTGAAATAGCACCAATCCTACCTATAAGGACTTTATCATCATCATTATCTATATGCTCTGTATGGAAGACCTCTCAAAGCATCTTTTCACATATTCATGGACTCACATCGATTTTCAGAATTAGAAGAAACCGCAGTGGTCATCTGTCAAATCGCTATCCCCTCAAATGAATCCTCCTACACTATGACAAGTGACGATCTAACCTTTGCTTTAATATCTCTAGGGTGCAGGAACATATTACCTCTCAAGGCAACCTGCTCCATTTTTTTTGGATAGATCTAATTATTAAAACCCAAATGTTCCCTTTTTCAACTTCCACCCATTCATTGCTCTTAGTTCTGCCTTCTGGGAGAGACCAAAGTAAGTTTAATCCTTCTTTCACGTGGAAATCTTTCAAGTACTTGAAGCAACCATCAGGTGCCCCTCTCCCCTCTGCCCACCCCCAACCCCACGCAGCCCCGGGTTTTCTCTTCTCCAAGTGAAATGTCTCCATGCTCTTCTCCTAGTCAAATATTCCCATGAGCTGTTGTATTCACACCTCCCCAGAGCTGTTCTTATATGACTTTCCATCAAATTGATCAGTTACATTTCTTCTACAGCATGGTTGGCATGAAGCAGAAGTCTTCATCCTTGCCAGCTGGTATGCTATGACTGTCTGTGACTGAGTTAATTAGTACTTATCATCTGAACGATTTGGGAATGGCTCTCCTGTTTCTGGAAAAACTTAAAAGTATACTTTGGAAGCTATTAAAATTATAGAGGACATTAGTAGTTTTATACAAGTAGGGTTTATATACAATACAATTCAAATAGGAAACCACGACTTACTATGATGAACATGAGTCAAAGTCAAATGATCAATTATTTGGTATTTAAAAAAAAACTATAAAATAAGAATAAATCTTTCCTTTGCATGGACATAACTATGGCTGTATGTAACAATTGTAAAAAGAACCTACTAAAATCAGATACTACAAGTTTATTTTAGTACAGACACTACACTAAAGAAATGCTAACAATACATTTGTAGGAACAGTTCCAACAAACTCATTTGCTATTATGAAGTGGTCCAAAATAGATTTAGGAATCATCACATAAGTAGCTATCTCAGGAAACTAAAAAAAAACAAAACAGAACTGGTAGATGTGGTTGCTGAGATGCTGCAAGTAATCTTTGAAAAATAAAGAGTAGGTGAAGCATTGTAAGACTAGAGATAGCAGGTATTTCAGAGAATGAATGAAATAATGTGTGTATGAAAATTAAAAGCACTGTATCACAGAATCACAGATTGACAATTGACATGCCTGGTCAGGGGCCATTGGGCTAAACAAAAATCTCCCCTAAAATACTTTTGACAAGTAGTCATCCAACCTTCCCTTTTGGATAACAGTTGGTTAGGAAGCTTTTACTGATACAAGCTTCAATTTGCTTCTTTGCGACTGCCACCCATTGATCCTAGCCCTGACCTCTGGAGTGAAAAAGGATGAGTCAAATCCCTCTTCCATGGATTAAGCCTTCAAATACTTTGAAGAAAGCTAAGCATTCCCCTGAAATGTTTTCTTCACTAGTCTAAATATCCTCTTTCCTTCAAGTGATTCTCAAATAGCATGATCTCCAGACTCTTCACCTTCCTGGCTGCCATTTTTGTATGCACTTTAATTGATTAATGTCCTTCCTAAAATGTGGCAGTTAGTACAGTACTCCACCTATGGTCTAACCATGATGGAGTACACCAGTATTATCACCTCCCTGGTCCTAGATACACACTCCCTCTTTCTCTCTCTGTCTCTCTTTGTTTCTTTCTGTCTGTGTGTCTCTCTCAGTATATAGGCCAAAGTCACAATTCTCCTTTGGTTGTCGTATTATACTGTTGCCTCATATTATGCTTTCAGTTCACTAAAATGCTCAGATTTTTCTCAGATGAATATTTGTATAGACAGGACAATCAGCCTCAGCCTCCTTCAGCAGTTGGGATTTCAGGCATGTGTCATCATGCCCAGCACCACTTACTTTATTAAAAGATGGAAGCCATGATATATGAATTATTTTTCTTTTCACATTCCTGCTCCACATCTCAAACATTTCTCAGCAACTACATCCAGTTTGTAGTTCCTCCTTCCCATCACAGAGAACAAGGTAGTTCTCTTCTTTACCAAAATAACTTATTTACCTGTACTTTTGGATTCTGACCCTAGAATTAAGTATTGCAGGAACTTGCTTTAGCAATTGTTTCTTCTCCATCTCTAATTAGCTCCTACCCCAATTGGTTTTGACTCTTCTGCCATTGAACATCCTAAGAAAATTCATCCTTTGACCTGCTGCCCCCTCAATATACTACCCTTCTTCTCTCTTCCCATTCATTGCTAAACTTTTTAAAAAAGGAATTAGTCCACATGGGTTACATTTGCTTTATCACCATGTACCCCTTTTCATCTTGTTTCAATCTGGTTTTCAATATCAACATTTCTCCTAAAATCACTCTCTCCAAATGTCAGCATTTGACAATGTTTACCGATCCGTCTTGATTGTTTATCTTTCCTTGATTTTGATGAATTATATTCTCCAGTTCTCTTTCTACCTATCTGATTACTTTTTAATGGTCTCTCTGTTGTGATATTGTGATATAAGAGCAAAAACAGCAATACAAATTTAAAAAAAGAGGCAATAAGTCTCGTTTGCCTTGAACATAGAATGTATGAGGGTAGTAGTATATAAGTTTAAAAAGGTGTGGAACCAAACTGAAGAGGGCCTTGAATGCAAATTAAGGAATTTGTATTTTAATGAGCTGGTGGATTCCTCTGTTGGCAGAACATGCAGCATTCTTTTTAAAAATTATTTATTTATTTGTTTTTTTGTTTTCAACATTCACTTCTATAAGATTTTGACTTCTAAATTTTCTCCCCCTCTCTCCACTCCTCCCCCACCCCCGCCCAAGATGGTATGCAATCTGATATAGGCTACACATATACAATTATATTAAACATATTTCCACATTAGTCAGAATATGTAGCATTCTTATACACTAAGGGTAGAATGGAGAGGAGTAAAGCATTAAGCCATTATCGGTTATTTATAGCTTAGCATTAATTAGCTTAATTGGCCTCTTTCTTCTCATATATGAATTCATTTTTAGACTGATGACAGAATTTCAAGTATTATTGGACATCCTATTGAGGTAGATAGATCACCTTTCAAATCAAGAAGGCAACTACCAAATCTGCTTTTGCATAAAGCCAGCTCTGCCTTTCATAACCAAGACATAGCAAAAAAAAAAAAAAAACAAACAAACCTCAGTAACAACTGATAACGTGTAGTGAGTTAATGTGATCATTTTTCTGTTCATACCAAGTTAATTTGAGATAGGTGGAAAATATGATATTGCATTCAAACTCCCAAAGGTTTTACATCTCTGTGATATCACTTTTTCATCACTGCATCCTCATGAGGCAAAAACAAAGAAGTAGAGATGAATAATTTTTCAGAGTTGGAGGAGAGCAATTTTTGTTTATCAGTAGGGACAGGGATAGCAGTGAGAATACCAATAATGCTACTCATCGTATGGTCATGTGGACGAGTGCCTCCATTTCGCTAGGCCTTATTTTCTCCATCGATAAAATTGGAATAATAATATATTTTCTCACACTATTTCTCAGAGCTGTGACTGGACATTACTAAGATATCAGTAAGGTTCCCTGCTACTGGGGAAAGCAAAGTGCTGCAGATATAGAAATAGAGAGAGGTCTTATTTTAGGGTGAAAAACAATGATGTCTATTCATTGTTTTGTCATGAGTAAATCAAGTTTTCTTTCTGAAAATAGGGCCCTTCCATTGGCACAGTGAGTATAGTGCTGGGCCTGGAGTCAGGAATACTCATCTTCCTGAGTTCATCTGGCCTCAGACACTTACTAGCTGTGTGACCCAGGCAGTTCACTTAACCCTGTTTACTTCAGTTTCCTCATCAGTAAAATGAGCTGGAAAAGGAAATAGCAAAACCCTTTAGTATATTTCCCAAGAAAACTCCAAATGGGGTCGTGAAGAGTCAGACATGACAGAAAAATGACTGAACAACAACTAAATTGTAGCAGTTATATAGCTGACTGACTAAAATTCTCTGAAAAAGAAGACAAAATTTACCCAATTTATTCCCATGTAGTATTAGAAAGCCTGGGAAATGACAATAATGTCTGGAACTCATCTAGTGATGTTTTTATGAACACTTTCACCACCGCTGGCAACTTTTGAATATTCTCTTGTGACTGGTACCCTCCTGACCTCCATTGAAATTTTATGTAATATAAAGAAAGCTTAAGCTGTATTTTCAGAGAGGTGGCTTATCCTAGTGGATAGAATGTTGGACTCGGAGTAAGAATGATCTATGTCCTACCTTTGACTCTTATGACCAAGGGCAAACCACTTAATCTCATTTCACTTCTATTCTCTGATCTATAAAATTTGACTAAATAACTGCCTTGTTGAGAAGGTCAAATAAGATAACATATATGGAGTGTTTTGCAATTTCAAAGCATTATTTATATGTCTAGTATTTTGTTACCAAGATATGTCAAATTTTGAGGCTCCTTTAATTAGTGCCTTAATTTTCCCTTCTGAGTCAGTCTTGTCTCATTTTCTTCCAGATTTTAATAATAGGCAATGTAGCATCTATCCATGTCTGCCCATTCTGTGCAACTCTTGTCCATGACCTCCCATAAATTCATTGTGGGGGAGGGATGTCTATCAAATGGGCTATAGACCTGCCTCATTTTCACTTAACGTGAAGATTCCAATGGAGCGCTCATGCTGGCTACGTGCCATCTATCATCATCACTACTTAACCACATTATTTTCTTCTATGATACATTTCCCTAATGACATCATTTAATTCTGTTATTCTTTGAAGATCCTTTTGTAAAATATATATGCACTCTGTACCTCTCCAATGCCCTTTTCGTGATCCTCATTTCACTTCCTCAGAGATTTTTCATTTTTCATTCTTGCAGTTTCATGAGAACGCAAGTAGAATATTGGCATTACAAAGGTGGACCTTTGTTTCTGGGAGAAGTCTGGGGTCTTTAAAAGAGCTTTGCAGTTTCCTGAAGGCAGTCTATCCCACTCCCTTGCTGTTGAGTTTTGGGCCAAACTTGTTATCCATTTGTACTATCTCAGATAAACCCATAAATAGACAAATCCTATTGGTCATCCCTTCAAATGCATATTACAGTCAAATATCCTTCAATCTACTGGGTTTTTCCTTTTCTAGATGGTCAGACCAAACTCTTTTGAGTGGTTACCAATCCCTTAGAGTCTTTGCATGACTTTGGAGTTCGATGCAACCAGTACAACCTCATTTACATGAACATCGGGAACACTTTTTCATTTTGGATTCTGTACTTCATCTCTTTTATCACGCTGGTAAATATCTTTGGTGAGCATCCAGCTCCCTGTTTTATGCCTTGCCTGATAATTATGGTTAAAGAGTCACTGAACAGAGATATCTCTGTTGTTGTATCTTTCAGCAGAATCTTGGATGGTTTTAATATGTGTATGGGAAACACCTCATTGGAAGAGAACATTTAAGGCAGTATTTTGCTTAATTGAATCAAATGATTTTTCTTTAATGCTCCATAAGCAATAAACTTGATTAATAGAAAACCCCGATGATCCAGTCATACACACACCTTTACTGAAGTGACTGAATTGTATTTTATATATTTTCTGAACAAGTTTCCTGATTTTCTATTAGTGTCTGATTCAGCCACCAAAGTATATAACTTTCTGAAAATGCTGGGATAAAACTTGATGTGAGGTTAAGACCTTTGCCTTATATCCTGTTCAAAACCTCTAAGTAAAAATCAGTAGGATATGTCCAGATAGATCTTTGAAGCATAGTTATTTGCATATTGTTTCTTCCATTAGAATATAAGCACCTATAGGGCAGAGATTGTCTTTTTGTCTTTTTGTCTTTTCATCCTCAGAGATTAGTGCTGTGCCTGACATAGTAAGTGCTTAATAAATGATTGTTGACTGACTATTGAATGACATTGAAAGTCACTTGTCTGCATGATTAGTGTGTTATTACTGTTAAAAGTCTAAAACACAAAGAGATGATTCATGGAGCTTTAAGTGCCCCCCCCCCTTTCCTTCCCTAACAAGTGTAGAAGGAATGAGCCTTTATCACTTTCATTCTTTGAGAACCAGGAGATGAGTCAGTCTACTCTGTAGAATACTACAAGGGTAGGATCACTGAATCTCAAGTCTTCTTCACTCATTCACCGTTCCATCTAGCAGTCTCTAAAATTGTCTAATCATTTTTCTTTGCAGCAACACTTTAAATACTTGAACACCACTGTGATATCCCTCTTAAGGTCATTCTTCACTTTCCATCAGCAGCTCTGTTTGGTTTGGACTCCAAGGAACATGATACACCCCCCATCATGAGGATTAATTCAGTTTTGGATGTTTGACACCTTCTCAACTCCCTTAGCCTTCTCTGCCCTCTGCATTAAACTGCTTCCAAAGCTTTCTTTTATAGAGGATTGGGATTTTGATTTTCCAGCCAAATGTACATTTTACTTAAGCAACTCTACTTGGTTCGGACTCCACAGACTATGATACTCCCATGCTGGGTGCTCTCTGGTGTTCTGCCTGACTTTCTAGCTTCCTTTTGTATGTTGTTTTCCCTCATTAGGTTGTAAACTCCTTGAGAGCATGTACTGCCTTTCTTTTTTCTTATTTGTATCACCAGCACTTAGCACAGTGCCTGGCACATAGTAAGTGCTTAATCAGTTTTTATTAAATTGATTGAATATTGAATTAGGCATTCTCTCCCTGGCTTGCAGATAAACTATCCAAGGGAAAAGGAGGGAGCAAAGTGGTATTGGGTTGCCAAGAAGAAATAATTACCAGTTCTTAAGGCTATTAATCCAGAAGAGATAAAAAACACCATTTTGGGCTAAAAGAAAAAAAGAACTTAACCATGATGATGAAGAGAAGGCCTTCTTACTCCTGCGGCTGCTACCCACAAAGGATTGAACAAGGATAGGAAGGAAAAGAGAGGAAGTGATCATAATACACACTTGGCATCTACAAGATAGGAGAAAGCCACTTCTTTGTGTTTACTATGTTTGGAGGTTTTAAACAAGATTTGTCTTGTATGTATGTCTATCAAAGGTCATTGTGCTCAAATCAAATTATCCCAGCACTTTTTGAAGGTGGTGTACTTTGGTGCCTGCATCAGGTGCCAATAGAATAGCATGGAACTTATAATTTGTAAATACCCTTCAACTTTCTGATATATGAAAAGACTCAGGATAACAGATCTGTGCTTTTAGAAAGCTGCTTTCGGGGCAATTGATGTCTTCTTGGTAGGATTATTTGATTGAATCTCACCAACCAATATGTTGATCATAAAATATATGTCACAACCATGCCAGAAGATATCTAGCTAGAATCTTGCATATGTAGAGATTGTACTTAATGTCTACTATGATAGGAAATGTTCATTAATTTTGCTGCAGCAAAAAAAAAATCTCTTCTTCTTCTTGGTAGCTCTGAACATTAGATATTGGGTCTGTTGCCCTCTATGTTACTTAGAGGCAGTAACTGCACTAAGTGAATTCCAAGGCTGGGCATTAGTATTCCCTTTCAGGGATACTTGCACCCTTGAAGGACACAGTCAATTTAGATTGGAAAAAGCCTGTTACTACCACTCAGTTGTTGGATCCTTTTTACTCTAATTTAAGCAATTCCTCATTGGGGCCTCATTAAACATCTGGGATACAAAGAGGCATTGTTTGTCCAAGAATGCCACATTAGTAATCAAGCATTCATAATGCAAAATGAATCAGTTATCCAGCATTATTATCTACAATGTAAAAGGCACTGTTCTAGTTACTGAGAATTCACAGACAAAAAAATCAGTCCTTGCTCTCAAGCAGTTTCCATTCTACTGGAGGAAACACACGTGCAGACAGACACACCCACATATGTGTGTGTATGTGTGTATATATATGTGTGTGTGTGTATAAATATATATACATATGTATATATGAATAGATATACAGAAATATCTATATACACATATGTATATATGAATAGATATGTAGAAATATAGATACATATGTATATGTGAATAGATATATAGATAGAAATAGATATATATATACCCACATACATATAGATGTGTGTGTGTGTATATATATATATATATATACACATACACACACACAGACACACACACAGACACACACACACACATATATATATACATAATGGTTTTTAGGAGTGGGCTGGGGATAGGCATTAGCATCTGGAGGAGATCAGGAAATGATAAACCAACACAATAGGTTGAATAGTTAAAAAATTATTCCTACCTTCAGCAAGAGCTCTTTTCTTGACTCCCTTTCCTTACCCCTTCTCCCTTTTCCATCCTCTAGTGCCTCTCCCCTTTGATAATCTCTCATTTGCCTTGTATATATCCTGTATGTCCATTGTTGTTTGCATGTATTCTCCTTCATTAGACTATGAACGCCTTGATATCAGGTACCATTTTGGTCTTTCTTTATATCCCCAGTGCTTAGCACAATGCCTTACTACGTGCTAGAGTTGTTGTTCTTCGTCCTTTGTTTTCAGAGAGAACCAATGATATCATGGGGTGATTTCTTGACTTGCAAGTGAATTGGATTTGTGAAGCAGAGTTGCACAAAGTCATCAGTCTCATTCTTTTTTCCTGAGTCATCGAAGTCCAGTGGCAAGGCAATGGCCAGGGATGCAGTGGATGACCTTGGTGTCTTTGATGTCTGATCAAGACGTCAGTGCTCTGTAGCACCTGCTTCAGCCTTCATGGCCTTTTGAACAAATTGTTCTTGTCCACCCATTCCACTGGGGGTGGGGGGGTGAGGGGGAGTCTTCACATGCTTAGGGTAGACATTCCTCTAACTCACTGACAGGTTTAAGGTCTGTTGGTTACCCTAAGCCTGGGTTAGACCATCTGCCTAAAGCCCTAGATCGTTTTACTGGGGTGTGTGGCTGCTGCCAATGCTACAGCTTCTTGGAGCCACAGGTGAGAATTGGGTGGCAGGTGGACTAAGTAAGCACTTAATACATTCTTATCGATTTACTGGCTGATTCAGTGGTTTATCTTGTCTCCATGAGCACAAGCAACCAATTTAACTTCTTTTTCTGCCTTTATGAGTTGATTTATTTTGCTTCCTTCCCTTTCCCCCTCCAAAAAAGGGGTCATGGTGGAGCTAATCTGATATTTTATAGTTTGGAAGTAATCCTGGGTTCATTGTGGCTAAGCCAGCAGAGTACAAACTATGGTAGGTCTGGCCAAGCTGGAATGATTGCATGGAAGGCCTTGAGTATAGTCTGATGATGGACCGAGTTCATCATACAAAGACTGAGCTATCTAAGCCATTTATTGTCATCCTGCTGCAGTGATTGATGAATTTTTTTCTGGCCCCAGGAATTCTAGAATACTAGCTACTAAGGCACTAACGTGTTGAGGGCTGCCATCTACGTTGATAAAGGGACCACTCACATTGATGAAATCACAGATCCTCAAAGTGCGTAAGTAGACCCAGCTACCATCTCTGCCTTAATGAATTTCTATTGAAATTTCTGTGAAAGACAAAGACTAACATTGCATATATGATAGTAAATCTAGGGATAAAGACCTCTGACTCTGAGTGCAGTGTTTTAGCTAGAAAGGCCCCAAATTATTACCATAATCATCAGATGGGGTTTATTTAGCACAAAATGACCTGGAAAGTGCTCAACAAAATTTGTTAAGATTGAAAATGGATCATTTAGGCTTTTAGATAAGCTAACTTTTACCTCAGACACTTAAGCATAGCCATTATCTGTCTTTTCCCTGAACAGATAAGAAATATGAAGTATTTATACTTTGCCTTTATGAATATTTAACTGCAAGGTTGTACTGTAGTCTTTAGTGTATTTCCTAGATTTACAGATTAATATTCAATATAGCAAATATTTCATATTTATCCAGTGTGTTAGAATCTTTTTTCCCCTACAGATGCTTTTTCTTTTCTAGGAGGCATCGTAATGTTATTAGAAACTGTAACACTGTATTTATGTAAAATGAGACTTCAGTATAAGTGTCAGCGTAATTAACATTCAAGAAGAAATTATTTATTTAGGAGCACAGTTCATAATTCAGCCTCACTATGTAACAAAAGGTCTTTTAATGTTAAAAAAGAACATTAATCTCAGAAAAGGGAAGTAAACACATAATAAAGGATGTGGATGGATGCAAGATATAGTTAGTTACAAACATTTTCCCACCCCGGGAATAATCCATTTTCTCCAGGAAAAGTCTAGGCATGTTTCAAATCTCACTGGGATGTGTGAGGTTGGCTCTTACATTGATTGGATATTCTGTGCTGGCTTGAAAATCACACAGCAAGTGAATCAAAAATGACTCAAGGGTTAGCTAACACTCATGTGGCTTGAGCATCAACAGAGCCAGAGAGGCTGTCAAATGGTTTCTTTGGGCTGACTGAAAGGATGACCACTAACAACTTAGTGAGATTTGCAGAAAGTGAGGGCTATGTGGTTGATTCTCTCATTCTCAACTCTACTGTGGTTTTCTACCTCAGGTCCCATCTCCTGATATATTTATGATCAGGATGTTTCTTTTCTGCCTATTTTCAAATTTCAACAAGTTTTAGTAATAACTGTCAAAAGAAATCAGAGATATTCTTATGTCACACCTTTTATTTCTGGGATTAATAGAAATACAAATGAGAAGAGGATGATCAGAAATACTGTGGTCATCAGTTATTTCCTGATTTCCTATCAGACTGCAGGATATCATGGTGAAATGGGAACATTTTTCTTTTTTGTTGGACTAGGACTGTGATTCCATCAGTGGGGTGCCATTCTTCTCCCCTCATAGACTTCTATTCTGTTAATTATGGTTAATTATGGTACAGAGTTGCCTGAGGTATTGAGAGGTTAAGTGACTTACCCGAGGTCACATGGCCACTGTGTATCAGAGGCAGGGTTTTAACCCAAGTCTTTCTGTGTATAAGGCCAGATTTTATCTATCACACCACAATGCCTCTCATTGTGGGGTTTGGAAGAGTAAAAAAGAGAATGAAAACTCCTTGAAAACAGATGTTGTTTTATTTTTTCTTTGTATATATAGACCTAGCATTTGTTGTTCAGTCATTCAGTCATGCCCAGCTCTTTGTGACCCCATGGATCAGAATACACCAGGCCCTTCCATCATGCAATACATCTCAAAGTCTGTCCAGGTTCATCTTTGTTGTTTCCATGACATTATCTATCCATCTCATCCTTTACTGTCTCCTTTTCCTTTTTCCTTCAATGTTTCCCACCATCAGGGTCTTTTTCAATTAGTCACATCTTCTCATTATGTGACCAGAGCATTTAAGCTTCAACTTCAGTATTTGACCTTTCAGTGAATAGCCTGAATTAATTTCTTTAACTATTGGCTAATTTGACCTCCTTTTTGTCCAAGGGACTCTCAAAAAATCTTCTCCAACACCACAATTTGAAAGTGTTGATTCTCTAGCACTCAGCTTTCCTTATAGTCCAATTCTTGCAACCATTCATTGCTACTGGAAAAACCATAGTTTTGACTATATGGACCTTTATTGGCAAGGTGATCTCTCTGCTTTTTGGTATGCTGTCCATATTTGCCATAGTTTTCCTTCCAAAGAGGAAGCATCTTTTAATTTTATGGCTGTAGTTAAAATCTGCAATGATCTCTGAGCCTAAGAATATAAAATCTGACACTGCTTCCCTTTCTTCTCTCTTTATTTGTAGTGTGCTTGATAAATGTTTACTGATTGATAGGATAGATTATTTTTGGCATGGATGTGAAATTTATCTAATTTCTTTACATTTTCTTAAATTTTTTCGAGAATGAAAAATATTTAAGTGCTTACCATATGACAAGTGAGGTACTAAACATTGAAGATACAAATACAAAAGTAAGATGATTCCCCTGGATAGGGAGCTGCTAGAGTTTATTGAATAGGGAGGTGACATGTTCGTATCTATACTTCAGGAAGATTAATTTGATAGCTGAATGGAGGATGGAGTAGAGTTGGGAGAGACATAAGGCAGGACAAAGAACCAGCAGGCTTTTGTGGTGTCCAAGCGTGAGGTGATGAGGACCTGTGCCAAGATGGTAGCAGTACTAAAGAAGAGAAGGGGGCACAGGCAAAAGATGTTACAGAGGTAGAATTGACAGGGCTTGGCAACAGTTTGGACATGGGGGATGAAAGAGAGTGAGGAGTTGAGGATCATACCTAGGTTACCTACCCTTGGTGGTCATGGACTTTACCTACCTCTCCCCTATCTATTGGTGGTGTCCTTGACATCAATAGAGAAGTTTGAAAGGAGGGAGAAGTTTTTTTTTTGGAGGGTGAAGATAATGAGTTCATATTTGATGTTGAGTTGAAGATGTCTATAGGATATCCATTTAGAAATGTCTAATAGTCAGTTGGAGAGAGTCAGGAGGTTAAGAGAGAGTTTAGGACTGATAAAATAGATGAAAGAGTCATCTGTATGGAAATGAGAATTGAATTCATGGGAGCTAATAAGATGACCAAATGAAATAATATGGAAGGAGAAGAGAAGAGGGCCAGGGACAGAGCCCTCTAGGACATCCACAGTTAGTTGGTATGACCTGGACAAAAACTCAGCAAAGGAAACTGAGAAAGAGTGGTCAGATAGGTAGGAGGAGAACCAGGAGACAGTAGTGTTTCAGAAACATAAAGAGAAAAGATATCAAGGAAAAGAGGGTGAGTGAATGTGTGAAAGGCTGAACAGAGGACAAGATGGATGAGGACTGAGAAAAGACCATTAGATTTGGCAATTTATCTTATACAAGTCAGCTTAGAACCTCCCTACCAAACGATAGTTGCACACACACACAACCACACCCCCCCCACACCCGTCCATTATTAAAGAGAGAGCTTAGGTCTTCTCCACCAAATGTTTGTCCATGACAAATAGTGAATGACATGACAGATAATGAATAGAGAATAAATCTACTTATTTAAACAAGGAGTATGCAGAAATTAGAGGTCTGCATATTAGAATATACTAGAAAATACACAAGAACACTTTAGCTGGGAAAGAGATAAGATCTTAACTTAAATCATGAGGATGATCTCACCAGAATTTCTGTGTTCTCTAGAATTGCAGGCCCTAAAGATCAAAGAAGATGGATGAGGCTGCCTCCCTTCCTTATCCCCAACTTGGAGGGCTGTCATTCAAAGTCTTTCTCTCTCCATCATCTCCCTAGGACTTCTGTCTCCACGTAGCTCTCCGAAAAGAATGTTTGGAATCAGCTTAATAAGTCTTTTGCACAAGAATGCGTCATCACACTCAACATTGTTTCCATCATTCAAGAGTAACATCTCCCTCACGTACACAGCTGTGTACAAAACCACCCCAAACTGAGACAGAAGACAAGTAACATCTCATCTGAGTCTTACCATAGCTCTGTGAAGTGGGTAATGCAGGTATTATTATCGACATTTTATAGAATAGAAACAGAACAAGTTAAAGCTCTCATGCTGATCATTAGTAACATTGGGTTTGTGATTGGCCCCTGCACTTTAGCCTTGGTGAGATAGGGAGACCCAGTCGAAAAAAAAACCCAAACCAAAAAAATGTCTAGAAGATGGAAACAAAAGCAGGTAATGGAGGATGAGTTCAAAGAGCACATCAAGGTCTGATACAAGTTAGAATTCTGAATGGACTGAGCCTGTCAAGGAGTGCTAAGGACAACAAAAATTATTTTTAAAGGTAAACTGAGGAAAAGAAAAGAATCAAAGAAGGGCTCCAATTGCTGTTTACTAAGAATGTGAACTTCCATTAGGATGTGAGCTTCTTGTTTTTTTTTCTTTTATCCCAGACACATAGTAAATGGTTACTAAATGCTTGTTAACAGACATTTTGAGGTAGATAGGACCATAATAATGAACAACAGAGAGAAGGTAGAACTCAGCTTTTGCTTTGCTCCTCTTTTCTCTGCCAATGAAAATCATTATTTTACTGGGAAAAAAGAATAGTTAATAGGGAATTAAAACCCAGGATAAGTAAGGATGTATCAAGAAAACATCTAGTTGTTTTTGAGTCCAGGCAAATTATATCTCAGGGTAATGAAAGAATTGGTAGATGTAATTGCTGAGCTAGGGCAGGTAGATGGTACAGTGGATAGATGCTGGGCCTGAAGTCAGGAAGAATCATCTTCATGAGTTCAAATCTAGCCCCAGACACTTATTAGCTGGGGGACTCTGTTCAAGTCACTTGATCCTGTTTACCTCAGTTTTCTCATCTGTAAAATGAGCTGGAGAAGGAAATGGCAAACCACTTCAGTATCTTTGCCAAGAAAAATCCCAAATGGGGTCACTGAAATTGCTGAGCCATAGCATTAGTTAAAGAGCATAGAGAATGGAAAAGATGTTGCCAGACTGGAGAAAGGCAAATATATTGATTTTAGAAAAGAAGAAGACAGCAGAGTCTGCAAACAATAAGCCAGTGAGCTTAACTTAATTCTGAGGCTGAGATGTAACAGAGTATGAATGCATTCTTTGCCACTTGCGCTAATGTTGTCCTGATAGTTAACACCACTACTAGGAATAAACTAGTATTTTCTTTTTTTTAAGAAAACAGAGGTTCTCCACCAGTCTGCCCCACACTATCCATACATGGAATCATTGGTTACAGGAAATAGAGAAATTTGAATGCTGTGGATAAGTTCACTTACCTTGGCAGTATATTTTCCAAGGATCTACACATAAGATGATGAGATTGACATAATGCATTGCCAGAACTAGCTCAGTGTTTGAGAGGCTCTGAAGGAAAGTGTGGGAGAAAAGAGGTATTGGGCTGCCTATCAAACTAAAGGTTTACAGAGCCATTGTGCTGACTTCATTGTTGTATGCCTGTGAAACCTGGGCAGTTAACCAGCACCAGGAAACTGAATCACTTCTGTTTGAATTGTCTTAGGAAGATTCTGAAGATCACCCAGCAAGGTAAGATATTGACACTGAGATCTTTTCTCAAGCTGAAGTGCTAAGCATTCAAACTCCAATAGGCTGGCCACATTGTTTGAATGCCAAATGTTTGCTTAACGGACTATTTTATGGAGAGCTCAAACAAGGCAAGCACTCACATGGAGGTTGGAAGAAGCAATACAAGGACACTCTCAAGGTCTCTCTGAAGCACTTTGGAATTCATTGTGAGACATGGGAGACATAGGCACAGGACCATCCAGCATGAGTGCCTACATCAAAGAAGGTGCTGTGCTCTATGAGCAAAGCAGATTTGAAGTAGCTCAAAAGAAACATGAGATGAGCAAATTTAGAAACATCTCCACTGTAAATGTTCATATGGACTGTTTGTGCCTGGCCTGTGGTAGAGCTCTCTGAGTTTGCACTGGTTTCATCAGCCACAGTGGGATACACAGTGGGATCCCAACATAGGGATATTTTAGACCTCTTTGAGCATGAAAGACAACAGTCAACCAATTGCAAGTCAAGCGTGTTTGTGTGGTAAGGATTGCTTTTGTTTACATGGAGGGAGACAGGAACAGGCTAGACTGCAGAGCTGTAGAAGAAAAGTGGTTATATTTAGGGGGTATTAGTTTTGTAATAAGTGGCTTTTATTTCAAAAGCAGTTTGAGAGAAGTATGTTCAAATCACTTCTCTGACAGAGAGGAGATACTTTGACCAAAAACAAGCAAACAAAACAAAACACCTTGGGATGCAATTTTGAGCTGTTTTTCTTCCAAAGCATAATTCTTGATAATGGCATGCCTTATTCCTTATGGAATTAAAAGCTGAATGCCCTGAGTAATCAGCACAATTGCAGGGCATTTTGGAAAATAAGCAATACCATTCAGAAGTGGTTCTAAATGAAGGAGGGTATATTACCTAGTGGGAATAATTAAAAACGGTGGAAACAACTTTATAATTAGAAAGTTTACAAAGATGGTTCTAATCTATTAGGTAGAATGAGGTGTGAGGAGAGAGTGTGTGACAGGAAAGAAGAGGGGAGGAAGAGAGAACATGCACGGTGTGGTCTGGTGTAAAGCAGACCAGAACGAGAGTCAGTCTTTGTTCAGGTCCTGTCTCTGACACTTATTTGTTGTGTGATCTTGGGCAAATCACTTAATTTCTCTGAGCCTCAGTTTCTGTCCCATGACAGGGAGTATTAACATCTCCCCTGCCTACTTTACAGTGAGGTCCTGAGGCTCTGATGGGGGTAATGCATGTCGACTGCTTTATTATTATAACCATACACCTCTATACAAATAAAAGTTGTTACCATTACAAAAGACTTGTCTAAGTGATATCCAGTATAGCAGGGAAGATGATTCTAGTAAAATGGACGCTATCTAAAGCTTTAGGTATGCATTGGGGTGGGAGATAAGGATGTGTGGTTTTATTAGTATTGGGAACTCCTAAGGGAAGAAACTTTTTACCGATGGAGGTTGGCATCTTCTCTGCAATTTATAGTCTTATTAGAAAGTTCCCTAGAATAGTGGTGTCAAACTCAAATGGGAGTAGGGCCATTAAATGGTATATAAGGATCCCTGCAGGTTCATACTGACTTAGAAAATCAGATGTTGATATTATCTGTGTTTTATTGATTTTTATTTATTTTGTTAAATATTTTCCAATTACATTTTAATGTGGGCCCACAACAATCTGTTCGACACCTCTGGCCTAGGGCACTAAGAGGTCAGGTACCTATTACTCAGGGAAACGGACATTACCAAGAGAAGGCAAAGAGGAGGAAGAACTCGAGCAGCAAATAAAAAGGAAACATGAAAGTACTGATTCTGGATGCTTTTCTTAATCAGACAATTTGGAGTGAGGGTAAAGGCAGGTGCAGGGAATTCCAGTTAGCATAACGTAACAGAGTGGTGAACTTGGACTCATGAGAATCTATTCATCTCTGTATTAATCTCCCTGATGGTGGTCAGGAATACTAATGTTTGCACCACATTCTGACAGTTAGTGGGAGGAAAATGCTCTGCAAACCTTAAAGCATTACATAAAATGTTAGTTATTATTAGGGTCATGCAGAGTCAAGGAGTATATGGAGAGAATTAAATTGGGGGTCATGGGAAGGAAGGCAGGTGAAGTAACTTTGTGCTGGTGTTTTGAAGCAGGTCTCTCTGCCTTCCATCTACCTAGTGCTAGGAGATTTGTTTCTCTCCCCTTTGGAGAGGTCTGCAAACCCAGAAGGCACACCCAACATCCCATGTAGGTTCCCATCACCATACCTAAGAAATAGTAATTCATGTCATATAATTGGGGACATATTAATAGTCATATTACTGATGCCTGAAATAATTTGTATTGTGCCTCAATACAACCCCAGGACTAAACAATCTATTATCGGATTTGTGTTAGCAAGGAAACAACAAATACTGAAAGGCTTTTCCTTGTTGTTATTATTTTAAGCACGTGCAGTTGGACCCAGCATATTTCAAGGCGACGAAAGCCCTTCAATCTCACTTTTTAAAATGTTAATGGTTAAGAGTTTATGACTTCTGTTTAGGTGGTTTTGATACTAGCTGAATGAACGATGAGTTCCATCAAAGCTTGAGGTTGGATACCACTATTTTGCTTCTCTCTGTCACCGAGAGCGAGTTGATTTACTCAAATTTTCCATTACAGTTTTCTATCTACGCAATGTAAGTTTTATTCTGCTTCATCTTGAACATATGAGGGAGAGTGCGCTTGACCTCTTTCCACATGATTGAATTCTCTAGTGACTTAGACATTACTGCTGCTCTTGTTTCAATCCTCATTCTCCTTGACCTCTCTGTATCACTTGGTGAGTTCTGGTTATCTCCTCCCTTGACTTCTGTGTCTCAGATCTTTCCGTTGTTTGCTCATCACCCTCTTACCAGCCTGTGTGAGTATTCCTCAAGGTTCTAGCCTCAGTGTGGCACAATACAAAAAGTTCACAGGCTCATAGATTTAGAGCTAGAAGGTAACTTAGAGGTCATATCCAGTCTAACTCTTCTCTTCATATAGACGAGGAATCTGGAACCCAGAGAGTACAAGTCAGTTATCCATAGTCGCAGAGATTTGAATCCAAGTATTCTGGCTCCCCAAATTCCAGGGTACCAAGCTGCTTTATTCTGGATTGGAAATTAGGAGTCCCATATTTTATTCCTAGTTTTAATAGTAGTTAGCTAGCTGTGTGGCCTTGGGCAAGATAATGCAGTAGAGTATAGTGCAATAAAATGAACACGAATGCCTGTTTTACGCATAGTACGTGGTGATTGTATGCTAACCTCACCGCCTCCTCTCCTGGCATGTTTTGGCTACAGTTATCTTTCTCCTTGAAATGTTTTCCTGGAGCTTGAGGGTTGTGACTTGGTGGGATATTTGCTAGTGAAAGGCCTTTTCTTTTTTTCTTTCAATTTACTATTTATTTATTTTTGACATTTAAAAAAAATTGAGTTCCAAATTCTCTCCCCTTTTCCCATTGCCTTATCCGTTGCGAAGGCAAGAAATGTGATATCAATTATATATGCGAAATCATGTAAAACACGTTTCCATACTCATCATGTTGCCAAAAAAAGCAAGAAAAATAAAGATAATGAAAACAATTATTCTTCCATCTGCATTCAGAGTTCATCAGTTTTTTCCCTGGAGGTGATTTTATTTTTATCATGGGTCCTTTGGGATTGTCTTGAATCATTGTCTTGATCAGAGTAGCTAAGTCTTTCACAGTTGATCATCCTTATAATATCATTGTTATTGCGTACAATGTTCTCCTGGTTCTGCCCACTTCTCTTTGCATGAGTTCGTATAAGTCTTTCCAGGTTTTTCTAAAAACATCTTGCTCGTCATTTCTTATAGTAGAATAGTATTCCTCATAGTCATATACCACAACTTGTTCAGTCATTCCTCAATTGATGAGCATCCTCTCAATTTCAAATTCTTTATCACCACAAAAAGAGCCACTATAAATATTTTTGTACAAATACGTCCTTTTTACTTTTCTTTGATCTCTTTGGGATACAGACTTAATAGTGGTGTTGCTGGATCAGAGGGTATGCACAGTTTTATAGCCCTTTGGGCATAGTTCCAAATTGTTCTCAGAATGGTTGGATTAGTTCACAACTCTACCAACAGTGCACCAATGTTCCAATTTTTCCACATGCCCTCCAGCATTTGTTATTTTTATCTTCTGTCATGTTAGTCAATCCGATAGGTGTGAGGTGGTACCTTACAGTTGTTTTAATTTTCATGTCTCTAATTAATAGTGATTTAAAGTATTTTTTCATGTGACTATTGATAGATTTGATTTCTTCTTTTGAAAACTGCCTTTTCTTCTTTTGAAAACTGTTTATATCATTTGACCATTTATCAACTGGAGAATGGCTCTTTTTAATAACATATTTGACTCAATTCCCCATATTTAAAGGTCTCTCCAATTCTGAAGCAGACAGGTAGCTTGTGGGGTCTCATGTTTTCTTCTGGGCTATGTCACCCCCATGAATCTCTTATATTACATACTCATTCTGTCTAGCTATAAGACTATACGAAGATCTGCTGGAAATTAAGCAACAAGGAAATAGTACGGATTCTTAGAGAAGAAGGTAATACTATAGAGTAGATCACAGTGCTCAAACGATGTAAT
This sequence comes from Vombatus ursinus, assembly GCF_900497805.2. Classification (NCBI taxonomy): domain Eukaryota; kingdom Metazoa; phylum Chordata; class Mammalia; order Diprotodontia; family Vombatidae; genus Vombatus; species Vombatus ursinus. Next base: position 15,531,987 of record NW_020943070.1, read on the forward strand.
TAGGAAGTAACCAATCAACCCTTCTGCTGCTTTCCTAGAGGAGCTATTTATTTGGAGATTTTGGTTGGCCAGTCATATCTGGTATTCCATACCTAAGGGCTTGCTGGGGCTGAGCTGTTTGGTCAGCCTCCACTTACATGCACATTTGGTGGTCTTTATGGTACCTTGCAAATCATCTATATGGTGAAAATGGCAATGCATGGGGTTAATGGAAGAAAGAATTGGTAATGGAAACCATATTATATAGAATATGTCTGAGAGGAACCTGCTATAAGTAAATGGTGAAAGAGAAAGGCTTAAAACTATTTGGTAGTGGCTGAAAAAGTCAGCTGGTCAATAAACATTTATAGGGACCTACTATATTCTAGGCATGGTACTGAGCACTGGGGATACAAAGAAAGGTGAAAGAGTCCTTCACCTCAAGGAATTCATAGACTGAGAGGGTAGGGGTGGGATAACATGTAAACAATTATTTGCACATAAGCTATATATGGGATAAATTGGAAATAATCAACAGAGGGAGGACACTAGAATTAAGGAGGATCAAGAAAGGCTTCTTGTAGAAGGTGGGACTTTAGATGAGACTTGAAGGAAGCCGGGGGGAAGAGATGAGGGGGAGGGGCACTCCGTCCATGGGGGACAGTTAGCGAAAATGTCCAGAATTGGGAGATGGTGAGACAGACAGACAGAGAGAGAGACAGAGACAGAGAGAGACAGAGAGAGAGAGAGAGAGAGAGAGAGAGACAGAGAGAGAGACAGAGAGAGAGACAGAGAGAGAGAGACAGAGAGACAGAGAGACAGAGAGAGAGAGAAAGAGAGAGAGAGTAAGAGAGAGAGAGAGAGAGAGACAGAGACAGAGAGACAGAAACAGACAGAGACAGAGAATATTATATTTAGGAAGCTACTTGAGACAGTTTGGCTCCAGAAATGGCTGTATGAGCTGAGATGGGCAGCCATTTTCTTCCCTTTTCCTAGCATACAGCACATGCCACATTTGAAAGGAAAGGCATACCCATAAGTGGAAGGACTTACTAGGGACAATGCAGAGGGATGGGGAGCCAGTTCCCCAAGCCCTAGTGGACAGAGCCTAAGACTGAAAGATGACTGAAAACTTTACCATTAGTGCACCTTGTGGTCATACTAGTATTGTTGAACTATACAGGGCCAATTACAGAGCCTTCTAATAGAGAACTCTCTCTAGTTTGTTATTACTCTGTTAAGCAATAATAATATTTGGATATAATTGTTCCACCAGGTTTAACCTCACTTAACTGTACTAAGGATATCTTATGAGATTTCCCTTTCAAAAATCAGTATCTACATCCCTGGCATTTCTCTGATCTACCAGTCTAATAACTATCAATAAAAGAAATGAAGTTAGTTTGGCATAACTTTTTTCTTAAGTGAACACACAAAAGCTTCTAATTATTATCGTTCTTTTCCAAGTTTTCACAAAATATCTGCTTATTAATCTCCTAGTGTTTTGCTAGGGATTTACATCAAACATACTGTTTTATGGTTTCTGGAATCCTCCTTTCCCCAGATTTTGAAAACAAGGACAACAGCTCTCCTATTCGCCATGATTTCATCAAAATTACATAGGATGGCTGCAAGATCATATCTTCAAGGTCTTTCAGATCCCAGGGACGTAATTAATCTGTGCCTAGAGAACTGAAGTCATTTGCATGAGCCAGACACCCTATTATTATTAACAAGACTAAGGACACTAATAATGCCTTCTGTTCACGTAGCACTTTACAGTTTTCAAAGAACTTTCACAAATTGTGCATCTCTTTTGATCTTCATAAGATCCCTGTGAGGTGGAACAACTCTCTTCTAATCTCTCTTAGAGTTCAGGTTCCTCTTTAGGGATATTCATTTTTACCATCTCTATTTTGAGAATCATTTGGCTTCTTGGAGAAGATGCAAGTGATCTAGGATTTCAGTTTTTCTGCTTTCTCTCCATTATCTGCTAACTTTATTCTATCTTCCTTAAAGCATCTCTCCACTTTGATCATGTTCTTTACAGGATCATAGCATTTCAGAGTCCCTAAAATGTAAGCCATACCTGAACAGAAATCAATCAACAAACACTTATTAAGCTTCTACTATGTATCAGGCATTGTGCTAGGGGCTGGGGATTTAAAGAATGAAGCAATCATCCTTCTTCTGGGGGAGCTTACATGCTTACCACTAAGAAGTGGCCATTTAGCCTTATCCAAAGACCTCTAACAAGAGGAACCCATCATCTTCTCAGGCAGCCCATGCTGCTTTTGGATAATTGTTAGGAAACATTGACTATGGAATGAAGTGCAGACTCTTTAGTTTGGAATTCAAAGGCCTACGCAATCTGTCTCCTATTCTATCTTTGGCTCCTGTAATACAGTCTATATTTTGTTTAAATATGTCTTTTTGATAATTCTCAAATATTTTCTGCCTTTGTACCTTTGCTCGTGCTGTTCTTACGATGCCTGGCTCATAGTAGGTGTTTAATAAATGTTTATTGACTGACTGACTGTCTGCCTTATCTCTACCTACTGGAATAGTACACTCAAGACCCAACTCAAATGCCACTGCCTTCATGAAACTTTGCTTGATATTAGACATTGTGTGTGATCTTTATCTCTGCTGGACCCCTATAACAAGTTCTAGAGCTTTTATTGCTCTGAATACGTGCTGTCTCATAGTGTAGATATCGTATATCTTGTCTCGGGCTGGAGCTGGCCCTGGAGGGGACCCCACCTGGGAGGCGCTTCCCTTGCCATTGGCCAAAAGGAACAAGTCAGAATCCCCAGACATGGACAGCTCCAGCTTCTTGAATGATGACCTCCAGGATGGATCTCTAATGGAACACTCTAATGGAACACCCTGAACCTCCAGTAGGGGGCCCCTCAGCTTTTGGGTCACCTTCATACTCCTCCCTCTGCCACCAATTACTATTAACCAAAAGTCATGACTCCACAAGACATGAGTAGTAACTGGATTTATTACAAGAGAAAGGACCATGCATATGGAACTCCTTATACCAAGTACAAAGGAGCCCCCAATACAGGCAGAGTCTTGGGTTTTTATGAGTTTCAGCAAAAAGAGGAAGTCAAAGGATAAGAAAAAAAGGACTAGTCCCCTCATCAAGGGGAAAAAAAGGGCAGAGAAAGAGAGGGGGCATGAGTGAGCAGGATGGCAGGGGAAGCGTTACTTTCCCTTGGGAGCTGCTAGACCATGAAGATAGAATAGTCTGCTTATCTACAAGGATCCCAGCTGCACAATTTATCAGTCTGATGCAGACTGACTGGTGTCTGTCTTGAAGCTGGTTCAACTCTCAAGGGCACACTGAGAGTTCAGTTATGGTTGGAAGTAGCAAATTATATCAGCTCAGGGCAGGGGGCTTCATCCTTGACTTGTTCAGGGTCTCCTGAATACTCTGGGTTCAGTATTTCTGGAAAATATAGCAACTCAAGAAGGCAGGTTATGTTGGCTTAAGGATTACAGATGGTAAGCTCCTTGAGGGGTATAGGTGATGTTTTATATTTGACAAGTGAACAAATTAATTATCCTGAATACACTGTGGCCTTCTGCACACCACTGAAACTGTTGGAGGCCTTTTATTCTATTTTATTATCATTTTGGAAAATGCAAAGGGACTATGTCTGCAATAACAATACCGTTTGGGGACCAGACTTATGATTTTCTTGGAATAGGGAATTCCTGAGAAGGAAATTTCCTCTCCTGATGGACATTAGCACCTGTTCCAGAACTTATAGTCTAGTTACCTGGGACACTGAAAGGTTAAATGACAACCTCGCCCCCACCCCCCAGTCAGTCAATAGTGATTCAGTAAACATGTATTAAGTGTCTAGGCCCTGTGCTAAGTGTTGGGGATAAACCCAACCCAAAAAGACGCAAAAGGCAATCCCTGCCCTCAGGGAGCTCATAGCCCAGTAAGGGAGACAACATGCAAAGAAATATGTACAAATAGCTCCACACAGGAGAAATAGAAACTAATCAACAGAAGGAAAGCATTGGAATTGAGGAGTTGAAGAAGGCTTCCTGTAGAAGGTGGGATTTTAGTTGGGACATAAAAGAAGTTAAGGAAGCCAGTAGGTGGAGATGAGGAGGGAGAGCATTCCAAAGCACAGGGGACAGCCAGAGAAAATGCCTGGAGCCAAGACATGGAGTATTTTGATCATGAAACAGTCAAGAGACCAGTGTCACTGGATCAAAGAGTATATGTCAGGGAGTAAGGTATAAGTGGGCAGCTAAGCACAGTGGACATCCAGTTTGAAAAGTCTGTCTTGAAGGCTTTTGGAGATGCAAGATTGGAGGGCAGCAAAGAGGTTGGGGGCAGGAATAGGTAGATTTGAGAACTGCCAACATAGAGATAGTAACTAAATCCATGGGAGATGATGAAATCATCAGTTGAAATTGTACAGAGGGAGGAGAAAATAGTGCCCAAGACAGAACTCTGAGGGCCACCTATGGGTGGGAAGGTGTGATCTGGATGAGGATTCCATCAAAGGAGCCTGAGAAGGAACAGTCTAATAGATAGGAGGAGACTCAGGAGAGGGTACTTCCCAGAAAACCTAGAGAGAAGAGAGTATCAAAGAGGAGAGGGTGATTAGCAGAGTCAAAAGTACAGAAAGGTCAAGAAAGAATGAGGACTGAGAAAAGGCCATTGGATCTGGTAATTAAGAGATCATTGCTGACTTTGGAGAGAGATCAGTGTGAGTCAGATGTAGGCCTTGAACCAAAGTCTTACTGATTCCAAGACCATTCTCTATTCATTACATTACACTGCGTAGCTAATAATAGTAATAGCTCATATTTATATATAGCTTTAGCAAACATGGTAAATACGTTATTTCATTTGAGTTTCCCCATAGCCTCACGGAGAAGATGCCAAAATTCTTCCCACTGAAGGTCAGAGAGGTGCCTTGATTTGCTGAGGGTTGCAAAGTTAGTAAATGTCTAGGGCAGGGTTTAAACTTAGATCTTCCCAACTCCAAATCCAAAGATCCATAGACATCAAATAGACCAAACTACGCTACCTCCCAAATGACCCCAAAACAAGTTGGTCATCAACATAACACAATTTTATTGATTTGGTGGTTGCCAAAATCCCATCCAAACTCTTCCCATTTGATTGTGGCTATATTAACGAATTCCTGTCTTTTTTCCCCTGATTAAGATGAAGGATTTCATTGAATCATAGGATCTACTGGTTGGAAGCAAGCTTAGTGATCGTCTAATCCAAATCTCACATTTTTTTTCAATAAGGAAATTGGGGCCTGGAAATGTAAATAAATTTGTGGTCATACAGCTAGTTAGTGGTAAGACTAGGACTACAATCCAGATCTCATTGCCATCAGTTGGTGTTGCCACTAAGGATAATAATACTAACACAAATAATAGCATTTATATAGCACCTGCCATGTGCCAGGCACTGTGCTAAGCTCTTCATAGATATCTCATTTGAGCCTTATGATGACTCTGGGAAGTAAGATACTATTAATATCCCCATTTTACAGTTGAGAAAACTGAGGCAAACAGAGGTTAAGTGACCTGCCCAAGGTCACATAGCTAGTAAGTATGCGTGCCTCCTGTGAAAGTTAAAACATAGTCCATACCCAATTTAATCCAATAAGAATGTGTAAAATGGTATGGTAGAAAGAAGGCCAGATTTAGAGTCAGCTATGTGGATTTGAATCCCAGCCCTCCTGTAAGTCACCGAATTTCTCTCTGCCTTTTTTCTCATCTGTGAAACGGGGATAATAATAGCATCTCCCTCAGAGGACTGTTGTGAGGATCAGTTGTCCAAATGTGGTAATAGGTGTAAAGCGCTTTGCAAATCATCAAGTGCTATATAAATTTTAGTCATGATATTATTATAATTGTTTACCTGTAGGAGCCTCAGTTTATTTATCTGCAAAATGAGATGTTTGGAATAGGTGACTACTACAACCTACGATCCTATTTGTAAGGCATTGTACTAAGTGCTGGGATTCAGTCCAGACCCACCAAGAGCTTTCCATTGCAGGATGAATAATTGCACGTTAATTTGAGAAAAAAGGAGTAAACACTTAAAAACTAAAAAGATTAGGAAAGACTTCTCAGTCTTTGTCACTAGTCCTCATTCTTTTCACTGGAGAGAATTAACTGGTTGCCTTCAGGCAACTTGAAGATATGTGGCTGGTTGATTTGTGTTAATCCCTGGACCAACTTGACCAGGGACTGAGTTGGTTGGAATTGCTATGGAGTCCAATCTCACGGGCAGCTAGGTGGTGTAGTGAATAGAGCGCCAGGCCTGGAGTCAGGAAGACTCATCTTCATGAGTTCAAATCCAGTCTCAGACACTTAATAGCTATGTGATCCTGAGCAAGTCACTTAACCCTGTTCGCCTCAGTTTCCTCATCTGTAAAATGATACTTCAGTGTCATTGCCAAGAAAACCCCAAATGGGGTCATGAAGAGTTGGACATGACTGAAACAAGTGAACAACAACAACCCATCTCATGGGCTGCTGGAGATATTTGAATGGCAGGCTACTCTTCGTAACCCATTAATGATTATGTCTTAAAGAAAGAAAGGAAGGGAAGAATGCTGGAGGCAGTATGGTATGGAGTCCTAACAGCCTAGTTTAGCAAATAGGGTACTGAACTTTGAATCTGGGAGACTTGAGTTCAGATTCTTTCTCAGACAATTATTAGGTACAGAAGGCTATACCTACAGTTTGTTCAACCTTTTAACCTATTCCCCAACCCCCACGTTTTCTTTTTAAAGACTGGGCCTCCAAATCTCCCCTAGATTTTAATGCAAGTACTTATTCATAGGCCTCAATCCCACAGAAACTTCACCTATTTCACCTCTGATTTGGGCCAGTTTGCCTCTCCTTAAGCAACCTTGTGGTCCCATACTCCCAAGAGTTCACCATATTGATATTCAGCTTAGAGTGGAAACCCCATTGGCATAGCCCACTGCAGCTCAGAGCTCTGGAGATCAAGAAATCTGTCAGCCTCAGTCTCCTCCATAGCTGGAATTCTAAACACTTACCTCCATGAGGGTCAGATGAGACAAAATATGTAAAACACTTTATAATTGTGAGATATTGTCATTGTTGACTCACACATAGGCTGTGTGAGCTCCTGAAAAGTAACAAATAGCCTATCTGTTGTTTGGTTTTGCTGACCAAAAAAGATCATCAGTAAACATTTGCCTAGGAGCAGTTAGGTGGTGCAGTGGATAGAGCACTGGGCCTGAAATCAGAAGAACTGAGTTTAAATCCAGCCTCAGATACTTACTAGCAGTGAGATTCTGGGCAAGTCACTTAACTCTTTTGCTTCAGTTTCCTCATCTATAAAATGAGCTAGAGAAGGAAATGGAAACCATGTTAGTATCCTTGCCAAGAAAACCCTAAATGGGGTCATGAAGAGAATAGTTGGACATGACTGAATCACCTGAACAACGAAAACATTTGATGTGTGTGTGCAGGACCATATGCAGATCCTTTGTAAAGACAATGCCTGTGACTTCAATTTAATTTGACAAACATTTACTAAACTACTGTATGCAAGAAACTGTTAGGTGATAGAGTGTGTTGGCTTTGCCTGTTGCAAATCATCTTATCTTTCCTTCTTGTTCTGGAGAAACTGTTGTTCTGACTTATAAGAGGCTTTCAAGTCAGATGGGATTAGAACTGGGCCCTGTAAGGCAGACAGTTACTTTGTGATAAAAGCTCCAGAGAACGGATAAATGGGCCTTGGTGGGCACCAAAAACAGAATCATGGGTCATTTGGAGGCATGTTGTCATTTCCAATCTTATAAAGGATGTACATATTTCTCAAAGTTAGTCACTTTGTCCAAAGTCAAATCTTTATAGCCAGCTGTTCAAAATTCAGAGGCCAAAAGAGGACAAGTATTCTGAGGAATTGTGATGCGCACATCTTGTTGCTTATTCTACGAAGGGTCTAAAGAAAATTTGACGTAAAAAAAAAAGGTTATGACAGTAATTTAAAATGATGTCATATCCTGGTAAAACAGCAGAGAATTCTTAGTGATAATGGAAAATGTTATGTTACTACTTAAAAAGCATTTGATAAATTCATGCAACCTAAAAAATTCAGATAGCAGAGAAAAAATAGGAGCTGGAGATCGGATTTGTATTTAGCTGGATTTGCCTTCTCCTTAGCTTGTATCCTTACTGGTTTTAGGTGTTGAAATAGCGGATCTTAATAGCAGTCTTAGGTTGCCTTTTTTTTTTTAAATGGAGGAGCATGATTCATTTTTTAAAAAATATTCCTTTTCAAGGGAGTGATTTGGTTGTTTTACTGTAAATGAAACTGTATTTCATAAACGATACCAAGAAAAAGGTTTATAGTTTTAGGAAAGGGTCAACAATATAGTCGCTTTTATATTTTTCTAAGAGTATGAGCAGATTTCCTCATTTATAAGTAATAACTTCAGTTTAAAGTAGTAAATAATCAAATAGACATACATATATGTATGTGTGTATATATGTGTATATATATGCATATATATACTATACACACACACACACACACACACACACAACATATATATGTTTAGACCAGACCTGTGATTTCATTGTTCTAGGGACCACCAGAGAAGGTGTTCTATTTACTAACGCAGACAGGCATTTGTTCTGCAATTTAGGATCTTAGAAAGCATCCTGAGGGCACTGAGAGGTTGAATAATTTGTCTAGAGTCACATAGCCAGTGTCAGTTGGTCTAGCAACCAGCCAGTCAATAAATATTTATTAAATGCTACTATGTGCCAGGCAATGTGCTAAACTCTGGAAATACAAAGAAAGGCAAAAAAACAAAACAACAAGAAAAAAAAAACCAGACAGTCTCTACTCTCAAAGAGCTCCGTCTAATGGAGGAGCTCACAGTTTAATGGGGGAGATAGAATGCCAGCAATGATATACAAATAGTGCAGGATAAACTGAAGTAATCTGTAGAGATCAGAATTAAGACTTGAACCCCTTGGGGTCTTCTTGACTCCAAGGACAGCTCCCTATTCATTATGCCATGCTGCCTCTCAAATAATCATATGTCATAGAATAATATTTAAAACTGCTGCTTATATTTTCATGTGTATAATGTACACATATGTATAATGAACATCTGTATATAATTTAAAGGTCTAAACTGCACTAAGATTTTTGGTACACCTTATATAATATGTATCTAGGAGGCAGCTTAGGTGGCTCAATGGATAGCGTGCTGGGCCTAGGGTCAGGAAGACCTGAGTTCAAATCCGGCCTCAGACACTAGCCATGTGACCATGGGCAAGTCAGTTAACCTCTATTTGTCTTAATCTACTGTAGAAGGCTATGGCAAACCATTTCAGTGTATTTACCAAGAAAACCCTATGGATGGTATGGTCCACAGGGTCACAAAGAGTCGAACATGACTGAGCGATTGAATCACGACAATACAATACACGAGGGCAATGTGCTTATCTCTGTAGAATGGAGAATACTTTGGGGTGCTAGGCTTAACTGCTCATCGTGTCTAACATAAAATGAAGTTGTTTAAAGCAACTTGAACTACACAATTTCTTGGAGCCCAATGGGATGAAAATAAGACTTCTTAGCCTTCCTGCTTTACAGTAGCACTGTAAAGACTCCTGCACTTTCTATTACAGCTTGGTAAAGCTTGCAATAAATCACTACCCTTTACTTGCAATGCTATTATATCTTTCTCGCGGATGTCTGCTCATACTTTATCCTCTTTAGACTCTCAATCCAAGTGGCTTTTTAAAATGGCCTTTTGTTTCTTATGATTTTTCCACTATATCCAATGACCAAAATATATGCATGCAATGCAACGGAGCAGGGAGAGGACAGCTGGGATATTAAATATGGTGCAGTCACATTGGTTTAGATCAAAAATGCTTGCTAACTTTTTTTCCTCTCTTCACATCGCCTGACCTTCACTGAAATTTGACTTCAGGCAGACTAAGGAATACACACACTCAGTGGGACAGTTAAAAGGACATTGTTAAGTTTCTTAGACTTAGAACTGAGTATGTCTCTCATGGGGCAAGCTTGGGAACTGACTGTCAGTATTAATGGAAAAGAAGCACTGAGATGGGGACATCAGGGAAACAGAGATAGCCACAGGAGGACAATGTTTAAATTTAGTATTTATGGTCCTGATTACTTATGTAGACTCTCATCAATAAAAGGGACAACTCTTTTGGGCCCTAGGAAGGAGAAGCAAGCTCTGCATGTAGGATAAACAAGCTGTCTTTCATTAGTAAGCCTCTGCCAGCAAGCTGTGTTTGAAACACGTTAAATGAGTTTGTATCCTCTCTCTTACTTAATCATCCATGTGTAGTCATTATATGGTAGCTAGGTGGAGCAGTGGATAGAGTGGTGGGTCTGGAGTAAGGAAAACCAGAGTTCAAAATCAGCCTCAGACACTTACTAGCTGTGTGACCCTGGGCATGTACTTAACCCTGTTTGCCTTAGCTTCCTCATCTGTAAAATGATCTAGAGAAGAAAATGGAATCCACTTCAGCGTCTTTGCTCAGGAAACTCCAAATGGGGTCACACAAAGTCAGATTCAACAGCAGTCATTGTATATTAGTGTAAGAAAAAGGAATTAGGAAGGAAAGTATGTAAAGAGAGAGCAGGAAGAAGAATGGAGGGTAGTTGTAGACATCTGAAAGATCGGAAAGTTACTTCCTCACCCATTGGACAAATGAAGCAATCAGCAGCTCTGTCTTTGCCTCAGCCGGAGGAAGGCTTCTGACCTTTTCGCTGTAGTTAACACCTGTGGACATGGGGCTTCCCACACCCATCAGTTTAAGAAAATAGCTTCTGCCCTCAAATGAGAGACCACAAACCCTGAAGACTGTTGGCATTCTTCTGCCTCTGACTTTTTTGACTCTAAGCCTCACTTGCCTACTTAGTTTTATTACCGTAAGACTTTGGTTTACCCTTTGTTTCTTACAGAAGCTGTATTTGTCTTTCCTGGATTAGAAGCTCCAAATTAATCAACAGTGTGATATGATGGCAGCCAAAAAAGTAAATATAACTTTAGGCTTCACTAACAGAGTAACAGTGTCAAGAACATAGGAGGTGATAGTGTGACAGTCTTGTGGTATGCTGCTCAGGTCACTCGACATCTGGAATACTGAGTTCAGTTCTGAGTAATTTATAATAGAAGGACAGTAAGAAGTGCAAGGGTCATGTTTTGCTTTTCTTTGTATCCCCATGGCTTAGCACAGTGCCTAGCACTCAGTAAGTACTTAATAAATGCTTGTTGACTGATTGCTTCATTCTGCTTTAGCTGAACTCCTTGGATTTGATTTTTTTTTGCTTGCCTACCCCAGCAGCATCTGCCAGATCCTTCTTGCTTAGCTGGGCACCTGGTCCTAAATCCCTCTTGGCTAGTCCCCTCCTATAGCCGTCCACTCACTGGCATGACAGGCCCTAATTATTCTGAAACCAGACATTTGGTTGTGCAGTAAGGACATGTGGAGTGGCCTCTTCTGTGTTGGTCACAAGTGACTGTTCAGTCATAAGGGTCCTACTGGCAAACACTTTCCTCTGGTGTATGGGCATGAGTGCTGTGGCCCAGATGGTGCCATAGTTCCCCAGAGTCCTGGATCAGTTTAACGGAAGATGGCAGACTGGGTGATGCTGCTTTTATTTTTGCAATCAAATAAGTATTGCATTCTCCGCCCCCCCCCCACCTTCTGATTAATGAGGAAAGGAATACGGATTTAGTTATGCAAACCTTAGGTGAAAATCACATTCAATGTACGGTTTCAAATGGAAATATTCTCACAAAGGAAGTCAGGATTTGTGCAATTAAATTAATATCCAGTCATTTCAAAGCAAGAGAGCAAATTAATTTGTTTTCATTTTCAGGAGAGAACAAACATTGTATTGGACCATCAAGAAATGTTAGTTTATTTACCTAATATGTCTGATTCAACTTTGCTGAGGAACTCTACCGCATTAAGAGGAGTCAAAGGACAGTGGCATGTTTGAAAGAATTTCTGTTACAGGTTCACCTGGGCAGGTGACACTGAAAATGAAAATCTTTTCAAACTAAAAATTTGTTATTTTGAACATTTGAGCTCCAAGCTGTTTCCCTTCCTTTCTCCCAACTCTGCACTAGAGAAGGCCAGCATTGGACACAGATATGTTTAGACATGCACACATACAATGTACAGTTCCATGTATCAGTTCTTTCTCTGGAGGTGGATAGCATCCTCTTTCATAGGTCCTTCATAGTTGATTTGAATATTCATATAACTCAGAATAACTTAGTCATTCACAGTTACTCTTTGAACAATATTGCTATTACTGTATACAATGTTCTTTTGGTTCAGCTCATTTCACTTTTCATTATTTCATGCAAGTCTTTCCATGTTTTTCTTAAATCAACCTGCTCATCATTTCTCATAGCACAATAGTGTTCCATCACAATCATATGGCACAACTTATTCAGCCATTCCCCAGTTGATGGGCATCCTCACAATTTCCAGTTCTTTGCCATCATAAAGAGAGTTGCTATAAATATTTTAGGACATATAACTTCATTTTCTTTTTCGCTGATCACCTGGGACAAAATAGTGGGACTACTGGGTCAAAAGAAATATACAGTTTTACAGCTCTTTGGACGTAATTCCAGATTGCTCTCCAAAATGGCTGGATCAGTTCACAGTTACACCAACAGTGCACCAGTGTTCCAATTTTTTCACATCACCTCCAACATTTGTTGTTTTCACCTTCTATCATTTTACCCAATCTGATTGGTATGAGATGGTATCTCAAAGTTGTTTTAATTTGCATTTCTCTAACCAAAAATGATTTAGAGCATTTTTATATGACTATATGTAGCTTTGATTTCTTCCTCCAAAAACTACCTGTTCGTATGCTTTGACCATTTATCAATTGGATAATGAATTATATTCCTACAAGTTTAACGAAGTTCTCTATTTATTTGAAATATGAGGCCTTCACTCAAGAAACTGTCTACAAAATTCCTCCCTCCCATTTTCTACTTTCCTTCTAATTTTGGCTACATTGGTCTTATTTGTACAAAACATTTTTAATGTAATCAAAATTATCCATCTTATGTCTCACGATGTCTCTATCTCTTGTTTATTCATAAAGTCTCCTCCTACCCATAAGTCTGATAGGTAATATGTACCATGTTCTTCTAATTTACTTATGATATCTCCCTTTGTGTCTAAGTGATGTATCCATTTTGATCTTATCTTGGTAAATGATGTAAGATATTGATCTATACCTAGTTTCTGCCAGACTGCTTTCTGGTTTTTCCAAGAATTTTTACCAAACAATGAATTCTCATCCTGAAAGCTTAAATCTTTACATTTATCAAACATAAGGTTTCTGTAATCATTTACTACTATGTTTTCTATATTTACTGATTCCACTGATCCACCATTCTATTTCTTAACCAGCATCAGATAGTTTTGATAATTACCATCTTACAATACAGTTTAAGATCAGGCACTGCCAGACCTCCTTTACATTTTTTTCATTAATTGTTTTGATATCCTTGACCTTTTGTTTTTCCAAATGAATTTTGTTATTTTTCTAGCTCAGTAAAATATATTTTGTGGCAATTTAATTGGTATGGCACTGAATAAGTAGATTAGTTTAGGTAGAATTGTAATTTTTATTACATTGACTCAGCCCACCCATGAACAATGAGTATTTCTCCAATATTCAAATCTGATTTTATTTGTATAAACATTGTTTTATAATTATGTTCAAATTGTTCCTGGATTTGTCTTGGCAGGAATACGCCAGGTATTTTATATTGTCTACATTTATTTTAAATGAACTGTCTCTTCCTATCTCTTCTTGTAGGGCATTGTTGATGATATATAGGAATGCTGATGATTTATGTGGGTTTATTTTATATCCTGCTATTTTGTTAAAATTATTAATTGTTCAACTAGCTTTTTTGTTGAATTTCTGGGTTTTTCCAAGTATACCATCATATCGTCTACAAAAGAGAAAGTTTTATTACCTCATTTACCCATTCTGATTCCTTCAATTTCTTTTTCTTCTCTTATTGCTATTGCTAGCATTTCTATAACAATATTAAATAATATTGGTAATAATGGGCATTTTTTTCACACAAAAATAGTAATTGTTCACAGGTAAGCTGAGTCATGACAATCTATATAAATTAATTTTCTTATTCAGTGCCATACCAATAAAACTATCAAAAATTATTTTCTAGAGCTAGAAAAAATAATAACAAAATTCATCTGGAAGAATAAAAGATTAAGAATATCAAGGGAATCAGTGAAAAAAATGTGAAGGACAGTCTCACAGTACCAGGTTCCAAACTATATTACAAAGCAGAAATCATCAAAACAATCTGGTACTAAGAAATAGAGTCATGGATCAATGGAATAGATTAGGTACATAATGCAAATAGTAAATGACCATAGTAATCTAATTTTTAACAAACCCAAAGATCCAAACTTTTAGAACAAGAACTCACTATTTGACTAAAACTGCTGGGAAAATTGGTAAGCAGTCTGGCAGAAACTAGACATGTACCAACATCTCATACCATATACAAAAATAAGGTCAAAATAGGTACATGATTTAGTCACAAAGGGTGATATAATCAGCAAATTAGGGAAACATGAAAAAATGAGCTGTCAGATTTATGGATAAGGGAAGAGCTTATCACCAAACAAAAGATGGAGAGGCGCATGGGAGGCAAAATAGATAATTTTGATTTCACAAAATTAAAAAGATCTTGCACAAACAAAGTCAATGAAGCCAAAATTTGAAGAAAAGCAGGAAACTGGGGAAATTTTTTTATAAGTTTCTCTGATAAAGCCTCATTTCTCAAATATATAGAGAACTGAGCCAAATTTATAAAAATAAGAACTATTCCCCAATTGATAAATGGTCAAAGAATATGAACAGGCAGTTTTCAGAAGAGGAAATCAAAGCTATAATCATATGAAAAAGTGCTCTAATCCCAATTGATTAGATAAATGCACATTAAAACAACTTTGAGATACCATGTTATACCTATCAGATTTATTAACATGACAGAAAAAGAAAATGACAAATGTTGGAGGGGATGTGGAAAAGTAGGGACACTAATTCACTGTTGGTGGTATTGTGAACTGATCCAACTATTCTGAAGAGTAATACACCCAAAAGGCTATAAAACTGTGCTTACCCTTTGACGGAGCAATACCATTACTAGATATATCCCAAAGAGATCAAAGGAAAAGGAAAAGGACATGTATGTACAAAAATATCTGAAACTGCCCTTTTTGTGGTGGCAAAGAATTGGAAATTGAGGTGATATTCATTAATTGGGGAATAGCTGAATATGTCATGGTTTATGATTTTGATGGAATACTGTTGTACTCTAAGAAATGACAAGCAGGGTACTTTCAAAAAAAAAAAACTGGGAAGACTTATAGGAACTCATGCAAAGTGAAGTGAGAAGAACCAGCAGAACATTGTATACAGTAACAGCAATATTGTAAGGATGTTCAACTGTGAAAGTCTTAGCTACTCTGATCAGTACAATGATCCAAGATAATTCTGAAGAACTCATGATGAAAAATGCTATCCACTTCCAGAGAGAGAACTGATAAACTCTGAGTGTAGATAGAAGCATATTACTTTTCACAAAGAAAGAAAGTTTATGAAAGAAAGCTTTCATTCTCTTTCTTTCTTTCCTTTTTCCTTCCTTCCTTCCTTCCCTCCTTCCTTCCTTCCTTCTTTCCCTCCTTTCTTCTTTCCCTCCTTCCTTCTCTCCTTACTTCTTTCCCTCCTTCCTTCCTTCCCTCCTTCCTGCCTGCCTGCCTTTTTCTTTGTTTGTTTGTTTCTTTTTCTTTCTTTCCTTCTTCTTTCCTTCATCCCTCTCTTCCTTCCTTTTCTTTTTTGCAACATGATTAACAAAGACATACATTTTGCCTGACTTAAAAAATGACAGCATTTAGGAAATTAATAGTAACATTTTAACTTGAGTTGAAAATTGCCCAACAGTAGCCTAAACAAATAAGAATAGGTTATTTATATATAATAATTGTGCCTATTAGAGTTGTACCATTCATCTGAGAAAGGAGAATATCATTTCATAAGTAAAACAAATTGTGTGGCACTATTTAACAGACTGTCAAACTTTAACGTTCTCATGTGCATTGTAATAATTCAAACTCACATTTCAATAGCACTTTCTTTCCAACATGAAGTAGCTGGGGTTAATGGATAGAATCCTAAGCTTGGAGTTAGGAAGACCTGGATTCAAACCTCATGTCAAACACTTATCAGCTGTGTGTCTCTTTGCAAGTCACTTAACCTTTATGTGTCTCAGGTAACTCTGCAGTGCTTATCTAGTAAGGCAAATGCCTAGGATTTTCAGTGGAGTCATAGACCAGATCATCCTGTAAGACAGTTGGTACAAGTATTATTTACAGATAAAGAAACTGAAGCTCAGAGAAGTGCAGATTCATGCAGGCAGGATGTGTCAGAGCCAGGACTCAAGCCCAAGGCTTTTGATTCCACAACCCTCAAGACATTTGGGACTCTATTTTCAGTTAAGAGAACTGCACAAAAAGAACATTGTCCTGCATAATATTTAATCAGTGAACATACAGTTCTGGACTTTTAAAGAAGGGTTTCCTGAAAACCTAGAGAGAGGAGAGAAAGAGGGAATATGTTAGAGGTGTTATGAAAGTAAAATTGACAGTCCCTGGCAACAGATAGGATATGGGGAGTGCCGTGCCCATTGCATAAGAGGAAGGAGACCACACAAGCCTGAGACCCATTTTATATTTTATTATTATTTTGTGGGTTGATATGGTCAAATAATTCATGACTTTGAAGCTGGCCTCATGGGGAATATCCTCTCCATATATAGTTAGGCTAGTGCTTAGAAAGTGTTCAGGGTCTGTTGTTAGGACCAATGGGCAGCTAGGTGGCGCAGTGGATAGAGCACTTGGCTTGGAGTTAGGAAGACCCGAGTTCAAATGTATCCTCAGACACTTACTAGTTGGGTGACTTTGAGCAAGTCATTTAGCCTCAGTTTGCTCATCTGTAAAATGGAGATAATAGTAATAGCATCTATCCCTCAGGGTTATTGTGCAGATCAAATGAGATAATAACTGTGAAGCACTTAGCATAGTGCCTGGCACATAGTAGGCATTATATAAATGCTTATTTCCTTCTCCTTCCTGTAATTTTTTCTTTCTTAAGATTTAAAGTGCTACATTCTTGAATTCTTTTTGATTTCTAGGACAGTACCTGGCACATAGTAAGTGCTATATGATGGTGATCATTATTATTGTTGCCAAATTTCTAGCCTAGTAGGACCTGATAAGGTTTACATTTCAAAGACATAGCCTCCAAATACCCTAGATTACCCTAATTCCATGATGAGCTATTGGGACAGACATTTTGTGGACAGTTCAAGATAATTTGACTATAAAATAAAAAAATACCAAGTAAAGATATTTTATTAATATCACAACTAAAAGAAGAAACCCAATAAAGTAGATATTGGGTCATACTTACAAAGAGGATTTAATGACCAACTACAATAGGGAGAGGTTTTTGATTTGTAACACTTAAGAATTTTTTCAAGGTCATGTAGCTAGTGGCACAGTAGACAGAAATCTGGGCCTAGAGTCAGGAAGACCTGAGTTCAAACGTTGCCTCAGACAGTAGCTGTATGACTTGGGCAAGTCAGTTAACCTCTGCCTCAGTTTCCTGAATAGGGATAATAATAGCACTTGCCTAACAGAGTTGTTGTGAGGAGGAAATGAATCAATACTTGTAAAAAATTCTTAGCATCGTGCCTTGCCCATATTCCTTTCCCCTTCATACATTTGGTTTTTCTTGAGATTTTAAATATTGTATTTTTGAATGCTTTTCAATTTCTAGTGATGAGCAAGCTATATAGCTTCAATCACTTTTAAATTTTTTTTATCAATCAATCAATATTTATTAAATAACTACTACATGCCAGGCACTGTGTTAAGTGTTAGGGATACAAAAGGAGACAAAAGATAGCAGTAGTCCCTGCCCTCAAGGAACATACAATCTAATTGGTGAAACAACACGCAAACAAATATATACAAAGCAAGCTATATACGGGACAAATAGGACATAATTGACAGAGAGTAGGCACAGGAATTAAGAAGGGTTAGAGAAGCCTTCCTGTAGAAGGTGGGATTTTAGACAGCAGGACTTAAAGGAAGCCAGAGAGGTTAGCATATTGTTATTATTATGAAGTTAACAAACATCAATAAACAGAAACATTTCCTTATGAAAAGAATAGAAAATGAAGATTTTTTGCGACACTTTGAAAGTCCTATCACACCTGACTTTTTTTAAATATTAAATTTAACACAGCATTTCCATCAATGCCCTCCTTGTCTATTTCCTGTGATCTTACTTCTGCTCTCTTCCATATATTTTTAAAAGTATTTAATTGGCACTTCATTTTATTCTTCTTTTTAATATTAATTATTATATTTATATATCATTAGTTTCTCCAAAAATCTCTTTTAATCACTTCTTAATAAAATATTTATTTATTTAGATTTGAACCAGATTTCCATAAAACAAATGGTTTCAACCAATTTTTACAGGCTTCAGTACTAAATCTGAAAACCTTAAGATCCCTTAAGTGACAAAATGTGAAAAGTACATCAAAGAGGTGAACTGTCTTAGGTAGAAAGGTTAGCTGAAAATAACAGGATGATTACCTAATTACTCTTACGCACTCTTCAGTGTGATGTCCAGAGAGAGCCAAGAGAAAAATTTTTCTGCTATACAGTAGCTCACTGTTTTCAGACCAAAGTTATCCCCAAATTCCCATCACCTTTAGTTTGCTGATAAGATACCTTTGAAATAAAAAGAGAGGAAAACTAAACTTTTTGCTAGATTAAATTGAATGTATTTTTGTGGCATTTCTTCATGCTTGACAATGTGTGCTGATTGATTTTTTTGCATAACCAAAACAAATAACACCTCTGAATTTTCGTTTACTCAGTATTTGCTTTAAGGTTTTATTTTAGTCTAGCTACTTAATGAATGAAATGAGCATTTATTTCACCACTGAAAGGTGAAAGAACTTCCCATTAGAAATTATTTAAATAAAATATTTACATAAATGGAATTTTTGGCATTTCATTCAGATGGTATAGGCTGGGGAAAGTAAACAGTAACTTTGACATGCTTTTCACATTTTATCATCTAAGGGATCTTAAGGTAAGGTCTGCTTTTCAAGGTGAAAGTGGGACTGCACATTAAGAGTCTTGATCAAGTGAAAAGTTACACCTTTCTAATTTATTTATTCTAATCATATGTGGTGTCTTTTAAAATATGTGTTGGGGCAATTGGGTGGCACAGTGGATAGAGCACTGGCCCGGAAGTCAGGAGGACCTGAGTTCAAATCTGGCCTCAGACATATAACAGTCACTAGCTGTGTAACTCTGAGCAAGTCACTTAACCCCAATTACCTCACCAAAAATAATAATAATAATAAATAAATAAAATATGTGTTGGTGTGCGTTGTTACTTTAGCAATGAACTGGAAGAGAAAAATGGTTACTGATAAGAAATGTTAAAATAAAGATTATCAATGAAACCATGGGGAAAATCATGGTATACACAACATCTTGGCTTTTTCCTTATTTTGGTATACATGCCTGGCAGTGCCCTTTGATTGATTCAGTTCAGCAACTCGTCACTTAAACGCATTAATGTTAACAAGTTTTCTTTTTATTCCTTGGTTAACTAAATACCTATCTGTCCACATCTTGGTTAAGGGTTTTCCCTGGAGACCGTGGTTAATGGATGGTAACTTTATTCTAGGACTTCTCAAAGTGTCAGAGATCATTTACGGTATTTATAAAGAGGCCAATGAACAGCTGACAAGACAGCACAGATTCTTGCATTTGTCAATCTGTTATTTGGTGGTCAATGTACAGAATGTCAGGGGAACATTTTCTCTAGGTGGAAGTAAGCCTGGCTGATCTCTGTAAAGCACAGAAATAGCTCCTCGATCATTACCATGTTATGAATGATTAAATTCTTTTTTTTTGCTGTGGAAGAACAGTGTATGTATATTTAAATAAGGAAACTCTTTGTGCATTAAACAGAATACAGGAGAAATAGAGATGTTCTCATTACATGTTATAATGAGTTGGGAATAAGGTTAAGTCAACAAGCATGAATTAAGCATTTTCTATGTTATATGCCAGGCAATGGGCTAAGTACTGGGAATGGGTGCAAAGAAAGGTAAAAGGTAGTCCCTGATCACAAGGACAGCAGGGAAAATCTACATGCATACAAATATATCAAACAGATGTATACAAATACAACAGAAAAAATCTCAGAGGGGAGATACCAAAGGGGATAAGGAAAGGTGTAATTTTGGCTGAGATTTGAAGGAATCCAGGAACTCCGGGAAGTAGAGATGATGGAGATGAGGAAGGAGATAATTCCAGGCATGGGGGGAGAGCCAGTGAAAATGCAGAGTCAGAATAGTGAGTGTCTTGTGCCAGGAAAAGCAAGGAGGACAGTGTCACTGGATTATAGTATATAAATAAAGGGTACAGGGAAGGGAGCGGGGGTTGGGTGAGAAGTAAGATTAAGAAGGCCAGAAATGTAGGGGAGGGCCAGGGAAGAGTTTTGAATACCAAATTTATCAACAATGTAAATGGAAAGAACGACAATAAAACAATCAAAACTGAATGCTGTGGCATTATAATAAATTAGATCTCAAAGAAAGGAGAAAGATACCTCGCTTCCTTCTTTGCAGAGGTGGGGGAGAATGGGCACAGGACGTTGCATATAGTATCAGTCTCAGTTGATACTTTGGTTAGTTTTGTTGAACTGGTTTCCTTCCCCTAGCCCCCAAATATATTTAAAAAAGTGTTACAAGGGAGGACTCTCCAGAGAGGGGCAGAAGAAAAGGTATTTTGATTTGGAAATGAAAGCCTTAGGTGACTTTAAGAGGCAGTGTATCCAGAATGAGGGAGTTGAGAGTCTCGTGTTCTCTGCCCTTGATAGGTCTCATCTAGAGTATCATGCTTGGTTCTGGGCAACCCGTTTTCAAAAAGGTGTTGACAAACTAAATTGACTCCAGAGGGCACCAAGACTGATGAGAACTACTACATATGAAAATGGATAGAAGGGATTTGGAATTTTCAGCCTGCAAAAGAGAAGACTTGAAGGTTATACAATGGCTGCCTTCAAGTATTTAAAGGGTTTTGATCTAGAGCATCTAGGTGGTGCAGTCAGGAAGACCTGAGTTCAAATCCTGCCGCAGACAGTTACTAGCTAGAGTGAACTTGGACAAGTCTCTTAATCCCTGTTTGCCTCAGTTTCCTCATCTGTAAAATGAGCTGGAGAAGGAAACGGCAAGCCACTCCAGTATCTTTGTCAAGAAAACCCCAAATGGGTCTCAAAGAGTTAGACAAGACTGAACATTAAAAATGTAGAGCTAACACTTACATGGCACTTTAAGGTTTACCTAGCATTTTACATGTTATTTCATTTGATCCTTACAATAGTGCTGGGAAGTAGGTATTATCTCAATTTTACAGATGAGAAAACTGAGGCAGATATAAATTACATAACTTACCCAGGGTCACACAACTAGTAAATGTCTAAGGTTGAATTTGGGTTCAAGGCTTTCAGACTCCAGGTTCAGCACCCTCTCCACCTAGCTGCTCAGACACAGCAGTGTCATATGCAGGGAAATGGTGAACTAGATGATCTCTGACGTTCACTTCAGCTGCAATTCTGTGATTCTGTGATCTCCACCTCCATCGGCTACAGGTTCTCCCTCCTTATGTAGAGCTGGGATGGAATATCAACTGAGAGCTGTATTTTGCACTTGGATTGATTTTTATTTGGCATTTGCACTGGTTGTATGTTGCTATAAGCATGAAAGAAAAAGCCCTGGACTCTAGATCAATTGGTCCAGTCCACTTACAGTGTACTCCCCAGATCAATCAGTCAGCAGATATTTATTGAATGCTTCCTAAGTGCTGTGCTAAGTACTCTGAAGGATACAAAAACTCTATATATCTAAGTCCATTTCTTATATTGGTAGTCCAGATATAAAAAGGGCCACCGATCCTCATAAAAAATGTTACATTCTTGAAGACAAAGTCATTCCTTTGGCTCCTCTCCATCAATCTGCAGGATCCTTACAGGGTTGGTTTTTCTTTCTTTTAATAACTTAGTTTACTCTCCTCTGGATTTCTATTTCTTCACATTCTTTTTAAAGTGAGATACCCAAACTAGACACTGTAGCTAATAACTATTTAATATCAAAACGTAAAGGAAATATTATGTCCTAGTCTGTGCATATTGTGCTGCTATTGGCATTTTCTATAGGAAGCAATTAGTTTCGATGCTTAATACATTACAATATGGAGCATGGCTATTAGTCCTTTCACCCTTAACTTTGTGGAAAGTAATCAGCTGATGTACAGAATAAATGTTACAATCATTATCACCAGAAATTATTTCTTTACTTTCATCTGGAAATGAATTGATGGAACCTAAAGCAACAAGGAAATATGGGAAATCACGTACTCTCATTTGATGATGATCTTTTACAGGGCCTTGCCCAACAAAAGAGTCAGGCAGGCTATGTAGGACAAAGATTTGTTACTCTTATGGAAAGAGGCAGATCAATCTTTTATCCATCACATTCATAAGCCATAATTTGTTTAGCCATTCTTTAATTGAGGGGCACCCCTCAGTTTCTAGTTCCTTGATACCAAAAAAGAGATGCTGTAAATACTTTTGCATACGTGGGTCCTTTCCTTCTTTCTTTGGTCTCTTTGTGGTATAGGCTTAGGATGGTATCATTAGGTCAAAGGGTATGCACAGTTTAGTAAACTTATACAACAATTACAGCATTATAAAAAGGATCAACTTTGAAAGATTTAAGATCTGTGATTATCTCAATGACTAGCCATGATTCCAGAGTACCAATAGGGAGAATGTTACCTATGTCCTAACAAAGAGGTAATAGACTCAATATGTGAAATAAAACATACATTTTTTGGACATGAATAGTGTAGGGATTTAATTCTCTTAACTGTGCACATTTGTCGTAAGGGTTTTTTTTTCTCTTATTGGAGGGAGGGAGGTGGTAGGGAGTAAAAAACAAATATTTTTTAATTGAAAAAAAGTTAATTTAGAAAAACCTCTTATGCATTGCTGCATTAAAGTCACCATAGCAATCTGATATTGAAGATCTTTGTCTATCTATAACCTTTTCCAGAAATATCTGGTAAAGAATACTCGTAGTAGGTTTGGGGTAATGGGAACATAAATCTTTTGCAGGTGTATATACACACACAAGTATGTGTATATGTATATATATACACATATACATATATGTATGTATTTACATACACACACATACATACATATACACACTTCATACTTTAAGGACTTATAATTCTATTGGTTTGGGTACTATTTCCACCAATGGAGATCACAATACTTTTTTTTTTTCCTTAGCAGACAGTATCATGAGTTGCTGTGGTTAAAAAATTCATTACCTTTCAACCAACTTGATCACGAGTTTCTCTGAAATTAGCATGGTCCTCATAAGACAAATATCCACTCAATTTCTGGACCTTTGTGTAGACCCTTTCCATAGAGTTAGGACCTTCTAACTCTTGCTGTGGGCATACCTTGTGCCTTTGATTAGGTCTTTGGTTATTCCTGTTGAAGGAAAACTGATTGGGTCTGATGTCAGAGTACCTAGGTTTGAATCCTGGAGAATTCCCCCACAGAATTGGGGAACAGAAGGGAACAATCATTTTATTAAGCACTGACTAGACACTGTGCGAAAGGCTTTACAAATATTATTTCATTTTGTCCTCCCAACAACCCTGGGAGGTAGGTGCTGTAAAATTCCCATTTTACAGTTGAGGAAACTGAGGCAGAGGTAATGTGACTTGTGTGGGTCACACAGCTGATATGTGACTAAAGCAGAATTTGAACTCACATCTTTCTGACTCTAGGCCCAGGACTCTTTCTATTGCACTGCCTAACTACTACTTACTAGTTGTGTGATTTTGGCATAATCATTTCTCTCTGGGTCTAAATTCCCTCATCTGCAAAATGAAAAAATTTTACTAGATCTCTAAGGTTACTTCCAGTCCTAAAATTCTATTCTGATATAAAGTAAGCTCTTTGAGGGTAAGAACTGTTTAATTTGTGCATCTGCATCACTTCTTTGCACATAGTAGGCACTTAAATGCTTATTGAATAAATCGAATCAGGCTCTTTATTTAATAAACATCCTTTTCAAAGTGTAATGGTCAAGCCTGGGTCTATCTAACTATAAGGCTGGCCCTTTATCCACTATACATACACCATGAAGCCTCTCACACAGTAATATACTAAAGCTTGCAAGATCAGGGTTTAATGTAAAGATTCTCTTCTGACAAGAATTTTTAATGTTTGAACTCCAACATGAAAGGAAGATATAGCTATACATCCATGTAAATGGATTCACACTTGGAAAAGACCTTTGGGTTGGGTACTAGCTGTAATATACCCACTAATATAAAAGACTTGTTCATATATAATCGGCAAACTACATGTGATCAAGAGTGCCAACCATACTAACAACTACAGTTCCTAAGATAAATGATCATCTATATATGGCTACGATGGTTTCTCTCATGAGAATGATCTCTATGAGATGATTTTGATTTGTACTCTGTCTCTCTTCATTGGGTCTAATGAGCCTTCTTCCCCCTCTGCCTCAGCTCCCAAAGGAGGCTAAAGATGTCTCCTGTCACTTTAAGAGCAAAATCTTCTCAAATATCACCCTGAGCTCCCCTCATTATGTCATACCAGTCAGAATTTTGGTAATTATCAGTTTTTTATGACAAACAATTGAAGTAGAATCAGAAGTAAAAGGGTTAATATTCAAGGCAACAGAAGTACCAGCTGCTTTTTGGCTGGTAGCCTAGAAGGGACAGATTGCTTGTCTCTCTCCCTCTCTTTCTCCACCAAGGGAACTTGGAATTAATCATTTCATAGTCCACCTGGGAATCAGAGACTTTCAGTTAAATTGTTTTAGTGGACAAAGGGGAGAAGCCGAGCCACCAAACAGTTCCCAGCAGTTCACCCTCACCAACATGTCATCAGCTCCAGGATTCTCTGGGTTATTTCCCTCAGCTCTAATTGTCTGCAACAACAACCCACCCAAGAAGGAAGGATGCCCAGAGTAGAGACATCACTGGATTGCCCATCTAGCAGATCTTCCCTTCTCCCCTGTTCCCACCATACCCATTGTGGGTATGGCCAAAGGCAGGTTACACATATTACTATTTCAATTGATCCTCGATTGAGTAAATGTTATACCCCTTTCATACCTTCTCATCCTGGATCCAGGCCCTTCCATAAATCCCCCATCGATCTTCTATTCAGTTCACTAAGGGTCTTCCTCTACCTTTTGACATTCTGTGGGCACTAATTAAATACTGGGGTATTCCAGCTTTTATCCTTTGCTCTTGTTATTCTCTTTCCCAATTACATAAGAAACAACTAGGTGCCTTTGACCCAGCAATAGCACTTCTAGGTCTGTATCTCAAAGAGATCATAAAAACTGGACAAGGACCCACATGCACAAAAACTTTTATAGCAGCTCTTTTTGTGGTGGCAAAGAATTGAAATTGAGGGGATGCCCATCAAGTGGGGAATGGTTGAACAAGTTGTGATATATAAATGTAATGGAATACTATTGTGCTATAAGAAATGACGAGCAGGTGGATTTCAGAAAAACCTGGAAAGACTTATATGAAATGATACAGAGTGAAATGAGCAGAACTGGGAGAACATTGTACACAGTAACAGCCACATTATAGGATGACTGGCTTTGATAGACTTAGTTCTTCTGAGCAATGCAAGGATCTAAGACAACTCCAAAAGACTCACAATGGAAAAAGCTATCCGCATCCAGAGAGAGAACTATGGAATCTGAGTGCAGATGGAAGCATACTCTTTGCTCTCCTTTTCTTTTGTTGTTTTGTTTTGATTCTTCTTTCCTGTGGTTCCTCTCATTGGTTCTAATTCTTCTTTACATCATGACTAATGTGAAAATATGCTTAATATGAATGTATAAGTAGAGCCTATATCAGATCGCATGCTGTCTTGGGGAGTGGGGAGGAGAAGGAAGGGGAGAAAATTTGAAACTCTAAATCTTAAGGAAGTGAGTGTTGAAAACTAAAAATTAATAAATTAATTGTTTAATTAAAAAAAAAAGAAACAGCTAGGTGACACAGTGGATAGAATGCTGTCTCTGGAATCAGGAAGACCTGAGTTCAAATCCAGCTGAAGATACTGCCTGTGTGATTGTGGGCAAGTCATTTAACCTCTGCTTCAGTCTTTTCATTTGAAAATGGGGATCAAGATAGCACCTACCTTCCAGGGTTGTTGAAAGGATCAAGTGAGGCAATATATGTGAAGCACTTTGCAAAATTTTAGTGCTACGTGAATGTCGGCTATTATTATTATACAGCCTGGATGATGGCTGTTATGCCATTCTTTTATGCAAAGCATTACTGCTTTATTAGGTACAGCATATTTACACCCACTTTGTAGCTTTTCATTATCCTTTGGGTTCCCTGCAGTTTTGTTTTTTTTCCAGATATTGAGGTATTCCATGACTTTTATTAATATACCTCTGGTAACATATCCCTTTATTATCTATCTAAGCTATTTTCACACAAACACACAAACATACATTCAATAAACCTCAAACTGCTGACTTGTATTTAGTATGTTATTAACATGGAACCTCCAACTCAAGTTTGACTTTATATTACAATCAGATATATAATTAAGGAACAGAAGGTACACATTGTCTGAGTTTAGACCGGTGTCTTCTCTTCCAATATTTCCCTGTCCTGGGATGCAGAAGGTCCTAGGAATCAAGAGGCTCTTTTAAGAATCCCAAGCAGTGCTCACAGTTTGATAACCTTTAAGTGTTCTTTGAAAGACCCTGAACTTCTCAGAATGTCCTCTAATCAACTCACACTGGGGAAAAATACAGATGTAATGACTACTCTGATGGTATTCTACTCAGCGTTGGCTGGGTAAGTGCCCTTGATCTTTCCTGGACCACTTTGGGGGTGCAGAATTAGGCTTGGATTGACTTGCACTTGGTACTTGATCCATTTTGCGATCATCTAAGGGTCTGTTGTCTGTTCCAGCCCTGGAATTTCGGAGGTCCCCAGTCCAGAAAAATGTTTATTCAATACCTGTTATATTATGTGCCAAGAATTGAGGTGCTGGAATGATAACATTGTTATTGTTGAGTCTTTTCAGTTGTGTTTGATTCTTCGTGACTCCATTTGGGGTTTTCTTGGCAAAAATACTGGAGTGATTTGCCATTTCCTTCTCCAACTTATTTTACTGATGAAGAACTGAGGCAAACAGGGGTAAGTGACTTGTCCAGGTCACAGCTAGTAAGTGTCTGAGGCCAGATTTGAACTCAAGAAGAAGTGTTT
Organism: Vombatus ursinus; assembly: GCF_900497805.2. Classification (NCBI taxonomy): domain Eukaryota; kingdom Metazoa; phylum Chordata; class Mammalia; order Diprotodontia; family Vombatidae; genus Vombatus; species Vombatus ursinus. The sequence continues at coordinate 15,559,548 of NW_020943070.1, forward strand.
TCCTGACTTCAGGTGCAGTGCTCTAGCCAATGTACCACCTAGCTGCACTGGAATGAGAACATAAAGAATTCTTATTTCTTCCAGGAAATTTTCCAAGGCCCAGACCTATCTCAGTTTCTTAGGTGTCTACTGTGCAAACTGGCCCATCCAGAGAATTAACCAAATATATGCTCTAGGGTTTGTCTGTACTGAGATACAGTCTAGATTCTCAAGGACATCCTTCAGTGAGGTCCTAGGCCTTCTGGGGCTACCTGGATACAGACCTACATAACTGGGTGGACCACAGAGGTACAATAACTTTCTGAAGTATTCCTATATGTATTGGGGGGGGAGATAGGAAGTTGATGGGGAGGACAAGCTGATGTTTGTATTGGCCTTTAGGAGAATGACAAAAATATTGCTTCATATAGCACTGGCTATGAAAGTGTCGGGGCCTCATGATTTCCCAGTCAAAGATTGTGGAGGTAGCGATGAGAAGAGGACACTTTCTTGATGTGATGAGCTCTGTGCTCTTAGAAATGCAATGGGGATTCTTGGACCATCTGCATGAAACTGAATGACTGTCCAATCAGTTTTGGTGCTAGGCAATCCAGATAAGTGGCAGTCAACAATCTATATTTAAAATAATCATGCCACTAGCTTAACAATGAAATCCTAAATAATGAGTAGGGCAAAGAACAAATCATGGAAACAAATTAGTTCAGCTAAAGCAGTCCTTGGGAGAGAGGGAGGGGAAATCATATTTTTACAAATATACATTAATAAAGAAGAGCTGATTAATGAATTGACTATGTATTAAAAATTTAGAAACCCAACATAAACAAACAAAATAAGCAAAAAGAAGGTATATTAAAAATTAGAAGTGAAATAGATAATTAGGAAACAAACAAAACATAGGAATGATGAATAAAACTAAAAGGTAGATTTTTGAAAATACTAATTAAATTGATGAATCCTTAACTTATCTGATTAAAAAGAAGAGAGCAGAGAAAAATCAATAAAATAGCCAATGAGCAAAATGAAACTACAGTAAAGCCCAGAAAAAATGTCAAAATATATTATGTGTAGTTATATGCTAACAAAACTGAGAACACAAAATAAAGGAATATCTTCAAAAATTTAACATTTTGAAACTATCAGAAGACCAGACAGAGATGTTAAATAACCCAGTCTCAGAAAAGGAAATAGATCTACCTGTAAAGGAACTATCAAAAAAAAAAATAACAAAACTCTTGGCATTGATAGATTCAGAAGAGAATTCTATTAAACTTTTAAAGAAAAATTAGTACCCTTACTTCACATATTATGCTGAAAATTTGAGAAAGAAAGCACCCCACCAGAATCTTTTTATGAGACAAATATAGTCCTACTATCTAAACAAAGAAAAAATAAAACACAGAAAGAAAACTATAGGCCAATATAATTAATGAACATTGTTTCAAAAAATTTAAACAAAATCTTATCACAGACTATAGCAATTTGCCTAAGAAATCATTCATGACCAAGTAGGATTTATGTTAGGGATGCAAGGATGGTTCAACATTAAGAAAAAAAATAAACATAATTGATCATATTAAAAATCAAAATATTTAAAACCATGTGATTATCTCAGTAGACATGGAAAAACCCACAGCTAATTAATTCAGCTAAAGCAGTCCTAGGCAGGGGTGGTGGTGGAGGAATCATATTCGTACAAATATACATTAATAAAGAAGAGATGATTAATGAATTGAATATGTATTAAAAATTTAGAAACCTAACAAATAAACAGAATAAGCATAAAAGAAGATGTATTCAAAATTTGAGGTGAAAGAGATAATTTGGAAACTAATATATTTTGACAAAGTATAACACTCCTTTATGCTAAAAATCCTACAAAGTATAGGATTACAGAGACTTTTTTTTTTGATAAAAAACCACCTATCTAAAACAAAAAAGTAAGCATTACATGCAATGGGGATACACTGGAATCTTTTCCAATAAATATGAAAGTGAAACAAGGATGCCCACTTCCCCTACTATTATTTGATAAAGTTCTAAAAATTTTAGCAGCAGCAATAAGACAAGAAAAAGAAATTAAAGTCATAAACATAGGTAAAAAAGGAGATAAAACTATCCCTCTTTGCTGATGGTATGATGATTTACTTGGAAAAGACTAGGGAATCAGCAAAGATACTAATTGAGACAATAGTTACAGCAAAATTGAAGACTACAAAATGTATCCTCAAAAACCAACAACATTTCTATATAATAATAACAAAACACAAGAAGCAATAATAGAGAAATCCAATTCCAAATAAATACAAAATACATAATTATCACACAAAAGACTTATGTAGAGTCTATTGCAAAGAGTTCTTGAAGAAATAATGAATAACTTAAGTAGCTGGAAGAATATTTAGTGCTCATGGCTATGCCATGACAATATAATAAAAATGATAATACTACCAATGTGAATTTACACCTTTAATGCTGCAAATTTTTTATAGAACTCAATAAACTTAATAACAATTCATTTGGAAGGCAAAAGATCTAGAATATTAAGGGGAATTATGAAAAGAAGTTGGGACAAAGAGAACAGCATTTCTAGACCTCAAATTCTGTTATAAAGCAGCAGTCATCAAAACCATTTAGTATTGGTTAAAGAGTAGAGAGATCAACGAAACAACTAGACAAGGGAAATTCAGAAACAATAGAACTAAGTGTTTGATAAAGTGGAAAAAAAATAAATTACCTAGGGAAAAACTCTCCTTAACTAATAAAAACTTCTGGGAAAACTGGAGAGCAGGTTGGCAGAAATTAAGCTTAGACCAACACTTTACACCATATTTGACAACATTCTAGATGTATATGAGACCTTAAAATTAAAGACCATACTATAAAAAATTACAAGAGAAATAGATCACAGACCTCCCACTGTTTGAGTGGCAGATGTATTCTTAACCAAACAAGAGATAGAGGCACATATAAAAGATAAAATATGTAACTTTAATTATGTGAAACTGAAAAGTTTCTGCACAGATGAAATAAACAAACATAGGACAAGAAGGGAATTGGTTGAATGGGAATTCTTTTTTTGGTATCAAATTTCTCTGATAAGGGTTTGATATCCAAGATATACATGTATACATACACACATTTTATATGTATATATATACACACATATGTATACACATACACATGTATACATACAACACACACATATATACTCTTTCTATATATACACATATATGTATATATAATAGAAAAAGAGTTTTGAAAACAAGAACTGCAAAGTATTCACAATCACATGAAAGAATGCACCAAATCAATAGTAATAAGAGAAATGCAAATCAAACAACCTTTTAGGTTTCACCTCACACCCTGTAAATTGGCAAGAACGACAAAAAATGACAACAGTCAATGTTGACAAGGATAGGCACACTAGTACATTGTTGGTGGAGCTTTGAAATAGTACAATTGGGGGCAGTTAGGTGGTACAGTAGGTAGAGCTCCAGCCTTAGTGTCAGGAGGACCCGAGTTCAAATCCGGCTCCAGACCATACATTCGACACTAGCTGTGTAACCCTGGGCAAGTCATTTAACCCCAATTGCCTCACCAAAAAAGGAAAAAAAAAAGAATGGTACAATCATTTTGGAAAGCAGTTTGGAATTATGCAAATAAAGTGTCTTAATATTTATTAAAAATAAAATGTTTGTGCCCTGTAAACCAGAGAGTTCATTAAAGCCATAGATTTTTAAAAGTTCCCATATACTCTGAAATACTTGCAGCAGCACTTTCTGTGTTAACAAAGGACTGGAAACAAATAAACGCCCATCAATTAAGGAAAGACTAAATAAACTATGGTACATGAATGTAATGGAATATTACTGTGCTATAAGAAATGAATTATATGATGCACATGCAGAGAAGCATGGAAAGATCTACATGAACTGATGCAGAGTGATGTAAGCAGAGCTAAGAAAACCATATACATAATTTCTTTCTGTAACATAACTCTTTAAATATTGAACACTGTTATCATATTCCTTCTTAAGTCTTCTCTATCAGGCAAAAAACAATATTCCCTCTGGTCACTTCTCTCCTCATAGCTTTGTATTATCTGTAATTTTGATAAACATGTTATCTGTTTTTTTTTTATAAATTATTTCTAATAATCTATTTGTTTCTTGTACTTACTTTCCTTTTGATTTTTCTCATTTTAGCCTTTACACTGTAGGTCAGTCCATCAGTACTCTTTTCACTATCTCTCAGACGATGTTCAGTGTTTTTTTTAAGGGATTCAAACAACAGGCAAAGGACTCCCTCACCCTACTTTAAAAGCCCTAGTCTCATGAAAACAAATAATTTATTTCTTAGTCTTCATTACTACCTCAGAGTATGCCGTTTGGTCTGTTTGCATATTGAATGCCCTGTTCACCTCTAGGCTCTCTTGAAGTGATAATTTTAATTCTTCTCTTTCACTGAACATCCAATTTTATTTTATGTTTAGGCTTAGTTTTGCAGGATGTGTTATGCTTTTGAGGACCAACTGATCTCCTTTGTTATTTGGAACATCATAATCTATGTTTTCATCTGTTTCTTTATAAACATGGAATAATTATACTAATTAATTTTGGAATTTGTTTTTTCCCCTCACTTCTCCCCAAAATTGTTCTTTGATGTTATATACTCTATCTTTATTTATCATATCATACCATATCATAATCAATCTATCGTCTATTTATCTCCCTATCTTATACTTTCTGAAATCTACCTAAAATTCCTCTAAATTAATCCTTAAGTTATGTCTTTGTATCCTGTCTTTAACTTTGATGTTCTTATTTTTAGAGCACTTAGATATTTCCCCAATCTTGTTTCTTTTCTTTTTCTTTTTTAAAATAATCCTCTTGGTTTTCCTTTTACCTCTACATTTTTGCATTTTAATTCTGCTGTTCTCTTTATCTAAGAATCTGCTATGGAGAGTGTCTCTGTCTTCTAAAATTCTCTGGTTTCTGGTTAGAGTTGTTTATCTCTTCCTTGAGAATGGATCCTTTCTGTCTATATTTCTCAGATATTTTCACTTAATTTTTTCATTGCTTTTCCTGTGGTTCTTGGGGTTGTTCCACTGTTATTTCAGCCTTGTACAACTTGTAATAGCTTCATTTTCCTCAGGGGATTGTGACTATTTGCTTTTTCTGTGAAAAACTCCTTTGAGATTGCTCCTTTCTTTAAAAGTTTGTTCATTTTCCCTCCACAGCCAGCTTTTGTCTTTGTCAATCACTGCTGATTTTTCGACAATGTCCTGTTACACTTAACTGACAATCTTTTCCCTTCTTAAGGCTTAGTACTGTTGTGCTTCTCCTCCGTTTGCTGCTGTCTATTTTCTGCTGTCTTAGACCATAAGAGTTGGACTAAATCTGTTTCCTTCAAAGGGTGAGAATGCCTATCTGGTTCACAGTCACATAGAGACTCTGAATGTTTCACGATACAGGCATACCTAGGAGATATTGCAGGTTCAGTTCTCGACCACCAGGACAAAGCAAATATTAGAATAAAGTGAGTCACATGAAGTTTTTGGTTTCCCAGTGCGTATAAACATTATGTTTACACTATACTGTCATCTATTAAGTAGTACTATGTCTAAAAAACTGTACATATTTTAATTAAAATATCACTAAGAAATGCTAACAATCAGCTGAGCCTTCAGTGAGACATAATCTTTTTGTTGGTGAAGGGTTTTGCCTCGATATTGATGGCTGTTGATTGATTAGGGTGGTGGTTGCTGGAGGTTAGGGTGGCTGTGGCAATTTCTTAAAATAAGGCAACAATGAATTTTGCTGCATGGATTGACTCTGGGGAGCAGAGGGAAGCAAGCTGGGGGCAGGAAAACCATAGGAATGATGGCCTGATGAATTGGTCTTTAATTATCTTCTTTCACTTTGCTTCTTTCTATTATTACTTAGGTTTCAAAATTCTGGTATTCTGCTCCTCACTTAGAGTGAACACTTGAACACTTAGAGGCCACTGTAGGCTTATTAATTGACCTAATTTCAATCTTATTGTGCTCAGGAATAGGGAGGCCTGAGGAGAAGGAGAGAGGCAGGGAACGGCCAGTTCTTGGAGTGGTTAGAACACATACAACATTTATTAAGTTTGTCTTACATGGGCGTGGATTTGTGGTACCCCCAAACAATTACAATAAGATCACTGATCATAGATTGAATAATGAAAAAGTTTGAAATATTGTGAGAATTACCAAAATGTGACAGAGACATGATGTGAGCATATACTGTTGGAAAAAATGGTGGCAATAGACTTTGTAAAAAAAATGCAATATCTGTGAAGCATAATAATGCAAAGTGCAATAAAACAAAGTCTTCCTATGCCTGGACCTTTTCTTCACCTTTACCATTCCCACTCTTTTGGGCTTCATTCTCCTCTCTGTAATTGAATTCTTCAGTCCCTGGGCTAAATCTTGTGGGTTACCCATGAAGGAGCTGATGTCTTTCAGGGCACCGCTGAAAGTGGTGCTCTGAAAATTATTTGCAATTGGGTGTCTTCTTTACCTAGCTTTCACTTCTACAGGCAACTTGCCTCCTCTTACATTGTATTAAATAGCTGTAACTATTACTGCATTTCTAATCTTCCCTCTCCTCCACTGTCTTGGCCTGGGGGCTCTTCCTCCCTATACAGTTGTCCTATTTTCTTTCTCTACAGCTTCCATGTTGACCTGATTCACAGGTATTGACCTGGCCTAGGAGGAATTTCCTCTACACTGCCAAGGAGTGCTTTCTGAAAATTGATGCCTAATGTTGCGATAATTACAAGAGTTGTACGGCCACTGGGGCCAGTGTGTGGGCTCTATGATGGGAGAGAAGCTGGGAGTAGGAGCTTCCAGAACCACCAAGTTTTTACCTAACCTGGGAATGGGGGAACCCCTTAGGGTTCTGCCAAGGTATTCATCCTGAAAGTCATTGCCAAGTACTGCAGTACTCCCAAGGATGGTGGGGGCTGCCCTGGGCTTAAATGTGGGCTGTAGAGGGGAGCGGAAGGAAGCAAGCTGGGGGCAGCAACGCTACAGAAATGATGGCCTGATGAATTGGCCTTTTATTATGTTCTTTCACTTTGCCGCTTTCTATCATTACTTAGTTTGCAAAATTTTGGTATTCTGCTCCTGATGGGCTGCTTCCTTTCCTTTCTAGAAGTCGAAGAAAGTAGAGGTATCCCTCTGTTTGACTTCACCTCTTCCTGGTGGGCCAAAGAGCTCTCCTTGGCTCTTTTCTGCTTTTAGGTGACCTTATAGCAGGCTTCTGTAGGCCCAGGGCAGGTCTGAATTGTCAAGATATTGTCATATCTTTTTCAGAAATAATTATGTGCCTTATTTCTCAGGATTATTGTTATAGATTTTGTTTCCTTGATATGTTCATTACATAGTTATTTTTGATAGAATCGTATGTTTTTATTGAGCTGGGAATTTCCCATGATAGTCACCATGCTTAAAAAACTATCAATCAACTTATACGAGTATTCATGTTCATTCTGAGCTAAGAATTTCTCTGATAGTCCACGTTCCTGATAATTATTGTTAAATACCCTTTATCCCATTCTCTCTTCCCTTTTCCTCCCCTATTTCTCAACTTGAACCTTTAATAGCCAAATGGTATTCCATTGGTCAATTTCTCAAAAATCCCAAGAGTATTAACCCTCCACAGAAGAAAGGAGGGGGTTGGAAGGCTTGGGTGGAGATGGTGGACGGTGTGGGTGAGGAGTTTATTAAATATCTCTCCCTCTTGCTCTCTTGATAAGAGTTGACAGAATATTCAGGAAGTATGGCCCCCAGAATTCTGGTGCTAGAGGGAGTACCAACTAGTTACTTCTTTATTATCAGTGCCCATCTAGCACTATTTGACCTTTCCATTCAAGTGTCATTTCACCAGACTCTGCTAGGAAACTGACATTTACGAGACTTTTGGTTGGGGTTGAGTATAATAATAACCATCATTATTAATTATTATCTTTCCTTCATAGTGTTGAATTTATGGTCAGCCATTCCATTAGCCACTCCTGAGTATCCCTCTCCCCTCATTGTCCTTGTCCTACCTGCTGATTCCTAATCCTGGCTAACCACCTTTCCTTTTCTTCTCTCTTATTTTAGAGTAGTTAAATAGAGTCAAGGGAAGTCATGAAACCATGCTTACTGACTTTGTTACAAAGTCACTCTATGTAGATGATTCCCAAGTTTCTATTTCCACCCTCAATTTCTTACCTGAGTGCCAGTCTCTTATTTAAAACTCACTGATGGATATCTCTATTTCGAATACTCCATCAACACCTCAAAGTTAGGATGTCAACACCAAATTCATCTTCCAACCTAAACCCATATTTCCATTTTACTTCTCTGTCCCAACCATCCTGCCAGTTACTTCTTCCTTATCCAATTAGCTATCAAACAAATCCTATTGATTTTTCTTCCATAATATCCTTGACTTCCTTTCTACTATCACTGTCACTGCCCAAATTTTGGTCCCTTTCACTTCATATCTCAACAACTGTCATATATTCCTACTTGATTATTTTTTCAGTCTCTTCCCTTTTCCAATCTATCTATTACATTGCAGCTACAATAATCATACTGATTTGTGATTTTCATTGTCATTCCCTTGCTCAAACACCTTCACAGGTTCCCCACTGCTTGTAAGATAAAAATAGAAAACCTCTGTCCTGGTTTTTAAGGCCCTCCATAGTCTAGTGACAACCTACCTTTTCAGCCTTATTTTACTTTATTCCTCCTTGTATAGTTTATGTTCCAGAAGTTCAATGGAAGAATCTAGTTGGTTGATCTCTATTGATCAGACAATCAACTTTGTTAAAAAGTCCTTCTCTAAACTGGAACAAATCCCATTGTTTGCCCAGGCTTTACACCTTTCCCTCGTATACTGGAATCTTTGAGGCGACAGTAATTATTGCCTCTCCTCTACTCACCTCTTTCTGTCCTTTACACTCCACTAGATATGCAAAAGAATGGAGACATTCTGCTCATCTCCCTGTGTTAGCTCTTAGAAAGGAGGGACAGCTGCTTTTATTTATGGTGTTGAGCTGATATGGCACGAGTGTTGTCATTCAGTCATTTTCAGTTGTGTCCACTGCTGGTGAACCCATTTGGGGTTTTCTTGGCAAAGATTCTGGAGTGTTTTGCCATTTTGTTCTCTAGCTCATTTTACAGATGAGGAAACTGAGGCAAATGGGGTTAAGTGACTTGCTCAGCATCATCATGCAGCTAGTAAGTGTCTGAGACTAGACTTGAACTCAGGAAGATGAGTCTTCCTGACTCCCAGGCTTGGCACTCTATTTATCTATTAAAAATAAATCCTTCCTCCTAAGGATACAAAAGGTTGAAAGAAAAGATGCTGGAGAGAAAGATGGGTCTTCCTGACTCTAGGCCCAGCACTATCCACTGTGCCATCCACCTGGCATCAATAAACATTCTAATACAGTAGAAAGTATTTCTGATTAGTAAAACCTTGCATAACAGTATCTAGCTTATACGAAATGAACTTATTTTAAACCATATTGCTGATATATGAACTTCCTAACGACTCTCATGATTATCTGACATTGCAGGAAATAAAGTATCCAAGTTGTGAATAGAATCATCATTTAATTATGTTGAAGGTGGCATAATTGCGTATCTTATAACATGGGTGTTGCAGCTAGCATAGTGCTTTGTACATAGTAGGCTTTCAAAAATATTTATTTAATTGAATTATAGATGGCAACAACTTTACAAACAGACATACAGAAAGACAGACACATAGCCTTTGCTTGAATTGACTTTCATGGTTCAGGAACTATAGAATCCAAACAGCCAAAGAAGATTTCATCAGGGAGTAATTAATGGAAAACATGAGGGTAGTACACAACATTGGTGATGATGCCTATAAGCTATTTAAACTCAACATACTAAAAAATGGATCTATGGATCACTGAAATTAAGGGCATTTGATTTAAACAATGCACCCCAGGTCCCTAAGAAAATTATCCACTAATTTTATGATTCTTTTGGGAAATAGCTCTAGAAATTAGGGCAAACAGGCATTTCTGGAACAACAGGATTAGTGAATATGTTAACAGTATTTTAGAAAGAAAAAAATATATATATATACACACATACTGTTGGCAATTAATAACAAATTCTTAGTAAAATAACAGAACAGATATTAAAAGAAAAAAAAATCTATATGTATAGAGAAGGTAATGAAACCACGAGTGATAAATAGCATAGGTTTATAAAGACTATATCATGCCAGACAAATTCAATTGCCTTCTTTTGATCAAATTACGAAGTGGATAAAGGGAATTCAGTAGATGTAATATATCTGGACTTTAGTAAATCATTGGCAACACTACCTTATGAAACCTTACTTGAAAGTTTAATTAAAATTAGCTTGATTGTTCATACCATCACATGGCCTGAAATAAACTCATAAATAGAGATGATGTTTCCAGAAGTATAGGGAGCGAAGGAAGAGGGCAGTAAGAAGTAATAGAATTGTTACTTGACCTTTGGGATTAAAGAGGGGAGAGAGGAGGAGAAGGAGAAGAAGAAGAGAGAGAGAGACAGAGAGAGAGAGAGAGAGAGAGAGAGAGAGAGAGAATGCTAGGATGGTGTTATTTACCCAGTGTGAAATTTAAAATAATACTGAAGAAATATTCCAAGGGACTTAAAAATTATTTATTTTCTGTTCCACACTTAGTACAATGTCTTGTGGTTAATAAAGGTTTGTTGAATTGAATGGGGAAGATATCTGGTTAATTTGTAACTGACATTTGAGTTACTGTATATAGAATTGCTTTGCTTATTCACAGTCCCTAAAAGACAAGTATGGCTGTATTTTGAAGTAGTTGCTACTAGATGGCACTTGAATTAAGTAGCAGAGACCTTTCACTCAAAGGACTATACACATAGTTTACTACAGGATGATAAGCCATTTTCAGATCAGATGATCAAAACATCATATTAAAATATCATTGTATAGTAAATAACTATTAGACATAATTAACATGGTTGTTGTCCTTTGTTCTTGAAGAGGACCAAAATGTCATCACTATGTTGGGGTCAAGGTACAGTGTGCCTGACTGTGGCTAATCAGACCAATGTGAGCTTAGAAGGCTCGATCACAGGTTAGGCACAAATAGTCCATATGAACATTTGGAGTAGAGATGTCTTTTAATCTGTGCACCTCATGCTTCTTTTGAGCTATTGCAATTCTGATTTGCTCAGAGAACACAGTACATTCTTTGATGGGGGCATGCCATGCTGGGTGGTCCTGTGCCAGTGTCTCCCATGTCTCATCATTGACTTGATCTCCAAATTGTGAATGGAGAGAAATAAAGTAGTTGATCTATCTCTAAGGTTGTCCTCTAGGTCTGAAATTATATGTCTTTAATTTCACATTTTTTATGTACTTACTGTCTCCTAAACACCAGTGCATCTTCATCCTACCATGCAATCATGTAACTGCAGTGTAACTGTTTATCTGAAGGGTACGCTGGAGGCAGCACATACCAGCTCACAGGAGCCGATTATTGAATTTTCAGTGTGAGCATTTACATCCTGGGATTGGAAAATGGTACAAATCAGGGCTTGACTTATTGTTTTGTTGATTTTTATCCTTAAGAAAGTGATGGAGAAAATGTTAATAATGTTGATTAAACTGAAAAATGTGTATATATTTATTTCTTTCAGAGAGCCAATTGCTAAACATTTAAGAGCACACCATTTGTAATTCCTTTCCTAATATCCAAATTTTGCTGACCTCTTCACACCCTAGTAGATATCTATAGGCTTTCCTTGATTCAAGTCTTACTGCAGTTTTGCCTTTGAGCTCAGTCAGAAACTGGTTTTGTGTCTTTCATTTAGCTAAGTTCTATACTTAGTTTATCAATTTCTTGGTGAGACTATTCATTAAGGAAGATTTTTCTAACTAAAACTCAAAGATTAAAACATTGGTTCTGTTTTTTGGACTAATTATTCAGTGACTTGAAGAAAAGAAGACACAGCTTGTGAAGCAAAAATGTCTGCGCTTCTTCTGTACATTGTCTACCCCTGAATCTGTCAGATTTCTGGATTTTAAAATTTGTGCAAAATAAGATAGGGATGCTTCTCAGTGGATTAGATTTTTACGCCAGCCTGTTTCTTAAAGGAGATTTCCATTAAGAGGATAATTTTTATTTTGAGCTGTATAACATACTTATATGTGTATTTAAGATTTTATTTTTGTTGTGTTAAAGTCATTTTTCAGTTGGGTCCAACTCTCTATGACCCCATTTGGGGTTTTCTTGACTGGAGTGGTTTGCCACTGTCATTTTACAGATGAGGAAACTGAGGTGAACAGGGTTAAGTGACTTACCAGAGTCACACAGCTAATAAGTGTCTGAAGCTGGATTTGAACTCAGGAAGATGATTCCTCCTAACTCCAGGCCCAGCATTCTATCCACTGTGCCACCTAGCTGCCCATATTTAAGAATACCTTTAAACATATTTATCATTTACTGAGGGTAATGTATCCTATAGCAATGGCTCATATAGGTTATTTAGGTTTTCATCATTTCTATATGGCTCCAATCCAAAAGCTATCCCTTCCCTACCCCCAGATTGTTGTAGGACTTCACAAAACCAGATATTGTAGTATATACCAGTCTTCAACACAAAAGGTGATGGCAATTCCCTTTCCCCCATGGATTTTAGGTTCTTCTGGACATATAGATAGAATGTTAGAAATATGTTACCTGTCTGAGGTTAATTCAGAAATTATACAGGGAATGATTAAGGCTTTTAATTGTCTTTTGAGAAAGACATATTTTGAATAAACGTCCCCTTGACTAACAGAGATAGGCTTGACTATAGAAAGTAATATCTATTTCATTAATCATTGAGATAATTACAATATTTGATACCAGGCTTTATTGACTAATTTTTAAAAATTATTTTTCTTCAAACCAAGAGAGCTTCCTGTCAAATTTTCGATTATCAGAATGGTTTTTTTCATTTTTTATCATGGTTAAATTTGCAAGAGAGATACCAACAGATTAGTGTATGAAGTAAACAAAAGGTAAGAACCATCAAATCCTAGAATATCAGATTTGCAAGGGATTCCCAAGGTCATTCAGTGCAAACAGAATACAGACAAAAATCCCCCTTATAAACTACACAGCAAGAAGTCATTGAGCCTTTCCTTGGAGGCCTTTGGTCAAACGGAGCCCACTTTCAATGCAGCCAGTTCCATTTTGTGACAACTTCATCTGTTAGAAAGCCCCTGATGTCAAACCTAAATTTACCTTTTTTTTTTGCATTTTCTACTCATTGCTCAGAATTTTGCCTTCTGAGGCCAAACAGAACAAATCTAATCTCTTCCACATGTTAGCCTTTCAAATATTTGAAGACCAAAGTCATATTCATTCCCCTCCCCACGTCCACTGTCCCACCAAGTACTGCCTTCTCCAGACTAAACATTTTCATTTTTTTCAATTGATGCTTAAATAGCAGGTTGGCAAGACCATGTGGCATAGTGGGTGTAGTAAGTGGCTTGAGGCAGGACTAATGGGTTCAAGTCCTGTATCTGACACATATTTCCTGTATGACTCTGAGCAAGTCATTTTTTCATAATTTTTTAGTTCACAAGACAGCTCTCTAAGACTATAATAATAACAGTTAACATTAATATAGCATCTACTATGTGCCAGGTGTTATGCTGAGTACTCTAATAATTATAGCTAATATTTATACAGCATCTACTATATACTAGCACTGTGTTGAGCACTTTAGCAATCATAATAACAACAGCTAGCATTTATATAGTGCCTACTATGTGCCAGCCACTGTGATAAATGTTTTATAGTTATGTTCTCATTTGATCCTTCCAACAACCCTGGGAGGTAGGTGGTATTTTCATCCCCATTTTACAGATGAAGAAACTGAGGCAAACAGTGGTTAAGTCACTTGTTCAGGGTAACACAGTTAGTAAGTGTCTGAGGCCTAGATTTGAACTCAAGTCTTCTTGATTCTAGGCCCAATGCTATCCTCTGTGCCATCTAAATTACAGAACAGTTGCTGATTTTTATTTGTAAAGGAAGTTTCCTTACCAGGGAGTTCCCTACAGTGATAATATCACCTGTGTCGGCCACATTTTTTTTTAAATGGCATAATAAGTATGCTCTCCATCATTGTGGTTGCCCTCTGTTGGGCCCCCTCTAGCTTATCAATGTTTTTCCTAAAATGTAATGCCTAGAGCTGAACACAATATTCCAGATATGATCTGAATGCAGTGGGCTGATCACCTTCCTAATCTTGGATACTGAGTCTTTCTTAATGCAGCCTAACTTTAATGTAGCTTTATTTTTTTCTGCCATATCATATTGTTGACTTATATTGAGTTTGTCAATCAGTCAATTCATTTTAGATTGGTGGAAATCTGCATTGGTGGAGGAAGATCCCATATCTGGGAGTTCTCCACAATGACAAAAACGACAGATTTTTTATATATTTATTTTCATTTCAGTTCAGCTCAATAAACATTTATTAAGTGTTTACTATATGCCAGGCACTGTGCTAAGTGTTGGAGATACAAAAAGAGGCGAAAGGCAATCTCTGTCCTCAAAGAGCTTGCAATCTAATGGGACAGAAAACATGCAAACAAACATATATAGATATATATATATATATACACACACACACACATATATCGAGCTATATACAGGATAAATAGGAAATAATTAACAGAGGGAAAGCACTGGAATTATGAGGTGTTAGGGGGTTTTAGTTGGGATTTAAAGAAAACCAGGGAGGTCAGTAGTTGGAGTGGAGAAGGAGAGAGTTCCAGGTATGGGGGAGAGCCAAAAAAATGCCAAGACCTGAGAGATGGAGTGTTTTGTTGATGGAATAGCCAGGAGGCCAGTGTCACTGGATGCGAGTATGTGTAGAGGAGTAAGGCATGAGAGGACTAGAAAGGCAGAATTGGACTGGATTATAAAGGACTTTCATCCAATGCAATTGAAGGAACAAGGCAGGTAGGTGATGCCAGCTAGATGGAGCACTGGGTCTAAAGTCAGGAAGACTCGTCTTCATGAGTTCAAATCTCACTTTAGACACTTACTAGCTGTGTGACCCTGGGCAAGTCACTTAACCCTGTTTAACTTAGTTTCCTCATCTGTAAAATGAGCTGGAGAAGGAAATGGCGAAACACTCTTTGCCAAGAAAATCCCACAAGGGGTAAATAGAGTCAGACACGACTGAACACAACTGAACAACAACAAATTGAAAGAACATCGCGTAAAAGTCAGGATCCCTGGCTTCAAGTCGTGGCTCACTTTACTGAATCTGTGATATTGTTGATTGTCTCTGGGCCTCATTTCCCTCATCCGGAACACTGGTGTAACAATACCCATCTCCCAGAGTTTCTGTGAGGAATGTGCTTTGCAAACCTTAAAACACTTTATAAATGTGACTTCTTGTTTTTCTTGTTTAGTTATTAGTACCTTGAGGTTCATTGTGGGGGCCAGTGACTTCACTAAGTAGGGGTTATTAAGCCAGTTTTTCTCCATGCCTACATTGCTCATCCACGACAGTCTAGCTAATTAAATAGCGTGACTACCATAAAATATTTACTTCTTGGGACTAACCATTTTCTGTTTTTAGTTTGCTGCTCCATAGCCCGGCATCAATACACTGATAGTGCCTAAAATTTCCGATTTAGATTGATTTTGGGGACTTCTTGTAAAAATAGTGACTCAAGTTGGTATAGCACCTTTAGCCCCATCAAAAGTCTTCTTCAGAAGTTCTACCCCTATAAGGTAGCCAGTGCAGTTATTATTATCACCTCACATTACAGACAGAAAAACTGAGTTTCAGGGAGTATAAATGACTTGTGCAGAATTTCACTGGACAAATGTCATAAGAGTTAATGACATTTTGACTTTATCCTTTGCAAACTGCACAGATTATTCCAAAATACTGAAGGCTGGTGGTATAACTGTGGCAAGGAAGCAATTGGTTTGGTTGAAAGAAATCCAGAATCAGGTAAGAAAAATATACTTGTTGTTCAGTTGTCTCTCACTCTTTATGACCCATTTGGGGTTTTCTTAGCAAAGATACTGAAGTGGTTTGCCATTTTCTTCTCCAGCTCATTTTATAGATGAGAAAAATGAGGCAGACAGGGTTAAGTGACTTGATCAGGGTCATAATGCAGTTAGTAAGTTTCTGAGGCTGGATTTGAACTCAGGAAGATGAATCTTCCTGACTCCTAGGCCTGGCCCTCTATCCACCACAACACCCGACTACCTAAAAAAATATGTTTAATATTAAACAGCAAGTTCAATATTCCTATTTTATCCTTTAATATTCCTTCTTCCTAAAGATACACAAGATTGAGAGAAAGGATGCTGGATGTCACCTTTTGATTTCATTGACTAGAAGCACTAAGACATAGCAGGTAATATTACTAGCATTTTGGTGATGTGCTCTGTACTTGCCTGTGATGTGATACGAGAGAAGTGACATTCCTACCACATAAGCTGGGCCAGTTTTTTCTGTAAAAGGCAATAAAACTGTCCTCAAGTACCAAAGCCCAGTGCATATGAAGGTGTGGGCTCCTTTGGTTTGACACATGTTTTGGTCCAGACATATCACAAATGCAGAGGCAGGGGGGCCATGCTCAATCTAAATCAATGCTATATCCTTGCTGATTATCGTTTTTATGCTATTGCTGTGTAAAACTTTGGTTAAATACTATGTAGCTCAAAAGTGTTTCTTTTCATTTTAACCCTAAGCCTGAACCACAGGACTGTCCTGAGTTGGGCCTGGCTCAGAACACTGGGCATTAGTTGATGGTATTCAATCAGAATGAGCTCATGGTTTGGGGTCAAGGTTATATGGGGCTAAGGGAATTTCAGATGATTGGACGTCCTTTGTATAGGTGCTTTGTACACTCTGGCAGATGTGCTTTTGTGAGTCCTTTTGGCCACATGCTACAATATAGGCTCCCACTGATCCAGAAGGATTAAAAATGAAACTGCCTATGAACATTAAACAACTAGAGACTATTATGAATGTGCTTTGATTTTTAAGAACTGTGCCCTGTAGATGAAAAGTGTTATAACCTGTCATTTGAATTTGCCTAATTTTGTATTGGAGGGTGATAGTAATCTTTCACGTCCTGGTAAGTCTGAACTCTCTATAAAGACTGTGAGTTTGGAGATTGTCTAAGTACTATGCTAGTTGGACTTCTGAGACTCTGTATGTAGAATTTGGGAAGCCATTAAGGATTGTGCTACATGGATCTCATTGAGACTCTTTAGCGATTCTTTCATGGGAAGGATGGGGGCACTTGAAGGGATTTATACCTCCTGCACCCTGACAGAAATGCCAGGAACTGCTCTCACATGGCACTGGCATGACAAATCTAGTACCAGACTGCCTTTGTGTATCTTTCTCTGAACATAGGTGAGTGACAGATTCTTAGGTTTCATAAGTCCCTCCTACCCTTATTGGGCATTGACTAGCAGCAGGAGTTTCTGCATTGGAGAGGATGAGCCCAAGACCTATCCTGACTGACTATAATACCTTGGAGTCCCTCCTCCCCCATCCTGTGTGTCTATTCCTTACCTTGTCAGTGTAGTGGATCAGCTAAGGGTATTTTGCTAGAAGTGGAAGTACCCACAGCAGTGGATTCGGCTGAGGCCTGGGAGACTGGATACTGGGAGAGTGAGTGACGTGGGTCCCAGCAGAGCAGATAGCATCACAGGTTTCAGGAGCAGCATTGTTGGCCCCAGTGGCAGCAGAAAGGGAAGCGGCACAGGTCCTTGAAGGAGAAGAGCAGGATGTGGTATGGGCCCCAGCTGAGTGGGCAACATCGTGGGCACCAGCAGAGTGGGTGACAGGCCATAGTAGTCCTTCGATTATTATAACCTGAAATTGATAAGGTTGCTGAAAGTACACTATCTAGTGCAACCCATCGATGGCCTCTGTAACATCTACTAAGATCCCTGACACAGAGGCTAGGCTAGAATTTTCCTTAGAATGTGATGAAACTGCCTTTGAGATTTGACTGGTCAGGGAACCAAAGCTGGAGTTGTTGACGCGACTTTTTTACTCGCTTAGGACAAAAGCCCAGAGCATGAAGAGTTGTGAGATACTCAGGCCTGACAAACCTTGATGACCAAGCATGCCACCATGGCAAGTGTGAATACCAGGTTGCTTTGACCAAGTAAACTTACATCCATGCTGAATGCCTTTTATTAAATGTTAGAGGGTTTAAAAAGTGTTTCACTACATTACATCCCCAAGCCTGAACCTCTGCTTTGGCTGGAGTCATAGAATTATAGATTTAGGGATGGGATGATCCTTAGGAGCCATTGAATACTGTAAAACCTATTGTTTTACAGCTGAGGAAACTGAGGCAAAAAGAGGTGAAGTCATTGGCCCAGTGTCACACAGCTGGTAAGTGTCCTTAGGAGGGTGTTAGCCCAGGTCTTCCTCACTCAAAGTCCAGGGCCTTCTCTCCTCTTTACCCCTCTGTGTCCCAATCCTGTTCCAGAATATTTAGAAAGCCTAATCCCTTAGCACCAAATCTCATGCCAAGCAATGCAAAGACATGGATTCTCATGGCAGACCCCAGCTGAATAAAAGCATTCAACCATTTCTCACCTACAAGTTAAAAACATTGTCTACTTCTGCAAATTTTCAAGATTCCAGTTCAGAGATGTTTTTCAGTCCTTGTAATGTTCTCTTTGTCATCTAATTTTCCAGCCACCTACTTCTAGCTGTTAATAATAGAATGCATAATATCCAGATGAGTGTGTCTCCCAGTCTCTATTTTGTATGGACAATAATAGACATTACTCATACATAATAATAGAGGACCGTACCTCTAAGTGAGACTGATTTATTTTTATTTGTGATGCCATAAGTTTACCAGTTGCCTATGCAGTGGGAAAATACTAAATTTTATTGCACCATTATAAATTATTTTATGAGGTATTGAATACTTTGGACACACTTCATTGTAAGTGAAGGAAATAAATATTATTTCTGTAAGTGATAGAGAGGAAACATTTAAATGTTGAGTAAAGCCTTGGAATTTTATGTTCACAACTTTGTCAAAAAGATTTTATCTTCCCAGCAGCATCATGTTATCAAAGATGTGAACCTTAAATCAACAGCTGTTATACCTCAAGCAAGTTATGAATTTCTCCTGATTTATGGCAGTCATTTTTTTATTCCTCCTCTCAGTCATGCAGAGAAGTAAAGGTTATTTTCATGCACAAGATAACCATGCCATATCTTAAGGTTTTACATAATCCACATTTCTTACCTTACTAAATTAAATTCCTATAGAAACAAGCACAATCGCAGTGCCGCTTTTGATTAATCTTCCAAATATTGTCAGCAAGAAAAAGTGAGAGACAAATATTTATATACAAACAAAAAAAGATAACAAACCTGAACATACCAGTCCTCATTTTTATGGTTTCCCATGATTTGTGTAATGGTGAAGGATCAGGATATTATGGAAATGAAAACTAAAGAGATTTGTAACAGCACAGGGGAGGAATAGAAAGGCTTTATTTTAACTTGGTTTCAGATGAACTGATATAAGCAAAGGTCTTTGAAGTATTTAGTTGAACTGCTTTTATTCAAGTTGGCCTAAGTAGTTCAGAGGAGCTCGCCTTTGGCAAAGTTAGGTAAATAATATTTTAAAGGTGTAAATCATTGATTGATGTGAGAAGTTGAAAGGGTTTCATGCTCCTAACTCCTATCAGGATAAACACAAGCTCAGGCTGTGGTATCTCTGCACAGCCAAGTGTCCTCCCTCAGAAATGACCAACACATAGGAACCAAAATTGGTAATGGCTCCATTAAAAAAAAAAAGTTGGAAGGGGCAGCTAGGTGGCACAAGGGATAGAAGATCAGCCCTGGAGTCAGGAGGATCCAAGTTCAAATCCAACCTGAGACACTTGATACTTACAACTGTGTGACCCTGGGCAAGTCACTTAAACCTGATTTCCTTGAAAAATAAATAAAAAAATGGTTTGAAGCCCAACTTCTTTTAGGGGTGATTATGGATCTCATTTAAGAGCTTCTGTAATGTTCCATGTTTGATGCAATCAGCACAGTGTTGGTTTCAGGTAGGAGCATCAAGAGAATCCCACCACCCCTAAAGAATTTCTTTTTGACCTGGATTTAGTATTGAATCTCCACCATGACAGTGGTAAACCACTTGGGTAGCATGACTACCTGTTATACCCCTTGCTTGATGTTAGTGATCAGAAGCTTGTGAGGGTAACTCATCTGGATATTATGCATTCTATTATTACCAGCTAGAAGTAGGTGGCTGGAAAATTAGATGACAAAGAGAACATTTTAGTGACTAAAAAACATCTCTGAACTGGAATCTTGAAAATTTGCATCAGTAGACAAATGTTTTTTACACTGTAGGTGAGAAATGATTGAACTTTTTTATTCAACCAGAGTCTGCTGTGAAAATCCACATAACAGAGGATTAACAAGGTTAAATATTTTGATGGGTAATAGATGGACAGCCTGTGTGCTCCATTTTTATCCTTGAAATACTAAGAGAAAGGGATGAAAGCCCCTACTATTTCGTGTGGACCTCCTATGGTGAATTATGGGATGCCATGGACAGGAGTTGCCCAGGATGGACAGGCTAGGATGGGCTGCATTAAAATTGTTGCTTTCCTCCAATATAATCAGAGGAAACATTTACTTCTATAAGATTAGAGATCTATTGAATATTTTTGAGGCAATTGGGATTAAGTGACTTGCCCATGGTCACACAATTAGTAAATGTCTGAGGCCAGATTTGAACTCAGGTCCCCCTGACTCCAGGCTGGTGCTGTATCCACTAAGCCATTTAGCTGCCCCTTTTCTATTGAATATTAAGGTTGAAACACCTGCATCCCCAAAACATTTAGTACAAAGTCTTAGAATGCCAGACTTTTCCACATTAAAATGTTAAGTCTAGCACAGTGCCTTTAACCTGACCTGTGCTTTGGTCAGTTTAGGGAGTTCTGAGTTCAGTCCGTCTTCCAATGTAGATGATCTAGCGCCTTCTCTGCAACTGACAGTCTTAGAGTGCAGCCTCAGAGTTTTAAATGACTTGCCCAGCATTTTACAGCTAGTATGTAGAGAAGGTGGGGTGTGAATCTAGGTCTTCATGATCCCAAGGCTAGGTCTCTATCTATTACACCACATTGCCTTTTGTCTGGCAGACATTAAGTGCTTAATAAATGTTGACTGAATGAGTTAATGAAGTTCCCCGACAAAGAATTTCAACTACAAATATTTGATGGATGATTTATATTCTCGTTTCCCCCAAGGATGAATCTCCAAAGTGCTTTTCAGCCCTGCAGTTCCATGATTCACTGGAAGTTACAAAGAGACAGCATAAAAGAATGACAGTTTAAATGCTTAGATCTGCCTAACAACAGAAGAGACTCTGTTATGATGTAGGGAACTACTTGTCTCTAGTCAGGGTTCTTTACTTTTTTTCATGTCCTGGACCCTTTTGGCAATTTGGTGAAGCCTATGGACCCTTTCTCAGAATAGTGTTTTAAAGTACGTAAAATAAAAGGATTACAAAGGAAATTAATTATGATGTTGTTATTCAGTTGTGTATGACTGACTCTTTCTGACCCCATTTGGGGTTTTCTTGGTAGAGATACTGGAGTGGTTGGCTATTTTCTTCTCCAGCTCATTTTACATATGAGGAACTGAGACAAACGGGGTCATGTGACTTGCCCAGGATCACACAGCTAGTAAGTGTCTGAGGCCAGATTTGAACTCGTGATTATGAGTCGTCCTGATTCTAAACCCAGTACTCTATCCACTGTGCCACCCAACTACCCCTAAGTGAATTATATTAAAATCCAATTATCAAAATAGTTTTTTTTCTAAAAGTTCATGGATATCAGATTAATACCCCCTGCAATCTAGAAGTTGTCAGAGACAGTATTGCCATCTGACAGCAGTGTCATAGAAGTGATTCCTGCATCAAGCATGGGTCTGGATGAGTTGACCTTTATGGTTCCTTCTTTTTTTTTTTTTTGGGTGAGGCAATCGGGGTCAAGTGACTTGCTTAGGGTCACACAGCTAGTACGTGTTAAGTGTTTGCTCTGAGGCTGCATTTGAACCCGGGTCCTCCTGACTTCAGGGCCGGTACTCTATCTACTGCGCCACCTAGCTGCCCTCTTATGGTTCTTTCTAACTGCAAGATTACATAACAACGACAACAATAGCTAAAGTTTTGCAAAGCACTTTCCATGTTTAATGTCATTTGATTCTCATAACAACCCTCTGAGATAGGTGCTATTATTATCCCCATTTTACAGATGAGGAAAAAGGCTGAGGAAGATTAAGGGACATACCCAGAGTCACACAACTAGTATCTAAGGCAGGATTTGAATTCAGGTCTTCTCGACTCCAGTGATCTATCCATTGTACCACTAGCTACCTCCTATAAGTATCTTCTGTGTTTTTGTCAGTATGAATCTGTGATATTATTCATGTGGGGAATTCTCAGTATGGAGACTACCTCTGTCAATGCAAATTGGCAATGTTTGTGTCATTTATAGTCTTGGAGATTTGCTTGGGTGCACTTAGAGTTTAAACAATTTGTTCCTGGTCAAGCAGACAGTGCGTGTTAGGTTAGTTAGGACTTGAACCCAGGTCTTCCTGATTCTATTCATTATTCCAGGCTTCATTTCATCTTGTGGGAAGTTATTTGGCAGTTTGCAACTTTTCTAGAAGTCACCACCATATTCTAGGATCTTCACCTGCCCCTGAAGCAGGGAAAATTTTCCCTGAATAGGGAAGAGAATAGGGGTTAGAAGCCAGCATTTAGTATAGTGCCTGGCACATAGTAGGTGTTTAATAAATGCTTGTAAGATGGGAAGCCTTCAAACCAGCTTCAGAGCAGCAGCAGCCAGGGGAGCATGCAGCCAGGCATGGATGTTGGTGGTCTGCTGATGTAGTCAAAACTGCAATTCTTGGACCTATTTGCAAAATTAGAATAACAAGCATTTTAGTCTTATGCTTTCAAAATTATAGTGGAAAGATGTGACCTATGGTATAGATTAAAAAAAAAGACCTGCCCATTTTGGACATAAAATCCATTTCTTAATTCTCAGCTTAAATTTTATTTTTTTTCTGCAAGTCCTTTGTGATTCTCCCAGTTAGAAGTGATATTTTTTCTTATTTAGCTTCATAACAGTTTCCATTACTTGTAGAAATTGGTTCAAATCTAGCCTCAGACATTAAGTAGCTGTGTGACCCTAAGCAAGTCATTTAATCTCTTTTTGCCTCAGTTTCCTTATCTGTAAGATGGGGATAATAATAGCACTACCTCTCAGGGTTGTTGACATATTTGCAAAGTTCTTAGGACCGTGCCTGGCACATAGTAGGTGCTATATTAGCTAGTTATTATTGTATTAGTTATTATTAAAAGCACATCATAAATTAGATTTTATCTGTCAAGCTGTCATCTAATTCCTAGACTACTGAAACAGCCTTCAAGTTGGTCTTCCTGCCTCTCACCACAATATATCCTTCACTCATCTTCGAAAATTATTTTCTTAAAGCACTTCATAAATGTCTATTGAATGAATTAATGTGCCATGGAAACATCTATTTCTACACTAGAGAAATAGCCTTGCATTCCAGGTCTCTTTTTGTCTGTTTGTTGTATATTAGGAAGCTCAAAGGTTGACCAGAGAGAAGAAAGCTGTGCAGGTTTCAGTGTGTAGTTGGAATTTGGTGCTTCAGCCAGTTTCCTCTTGGAAGAAGATGAAGCTGCTAGGGCTGCTACTGCTGCCAATCTGGAGTGGCTGGTACTAAGTCCCATCCACTGCCTCAGTCCCTGGCTTCCGTCTCAGCATCCTGGTGATTCAGTATAGGCTTTTATCCTAAAGGGCTCCATCTCCTCCTCCTTACACTATCCCAATTGGGGATCGATTCCATCCCTTGCTATGTTCCTGACTGGCCCCATGGGGTTGTTGGAGATCACACTGGTTCCTAGGTATTGAGTTTGCCCTATCTCCTCCTGTGGCTCCCAGTTCTCTACTGAATGAATGGCTGGTTGCTGTCTTCCTATCCAGTGACCTACAGCTTCTGTCTTTGTCCCATTTCTCTTTTGGCAGCCCAGGGTCTGGATCTGGCTTTGTGCCTAGGTTACTGGAGATGGTGCTGGCTTGCGACCCTCCTGTCTAAAGTGCTAGCTTCAGGACCATATGCAGGAACCCATACCGGTTTTCCTGGCTCACTGCTTCCCTCATCCTATGCTAGACTGTGGCCCATTTGCTAGACTTTTTGCTGATCCCTGGCATAACCTATCTCCTAGCTTCTGCCTTTCTGTTATTTGCCTGAACTCATGTCGGCGTCTCTGGTTTAACTACTCTACCAGCCTCTACTGGCTTTAGGATTGGTTTACTTTTGTGCCACTCTGAACTAGATGAACTTTTGTGTGTTTCTCTTCAGTTTTCTGCATCATTGGTCTTTCTGTGACCATTTTCAGATGCTCATTAGCATCCTTTTGGGAGATCTGGGCTTTTCTATGACATTTCATGTCAACATCCTGACCCAAAGTCTCCCATGAATTCTTTTAATCCTACAACAATCATATGAGGGAGGTAGTACAATTATTAGTAGTGTTCCCATTATACAGATAAGGAAACCTAGGCTCAAAGAAGTTAAGTGACTTGTCCAGGTTGGATGGCTATCAAGTAGCAGAGTTAAGACTGGGACACAGAAATCCTAACTCTAGATCCAATGCTTTTTCTGTCAGACAACACCTGGCTCACTGAATGTCCATTCGCCTGATGGACTCAGGCTCAGAAACCTCACATCTCCTGAAACTAGTCTTCATTCTCATGGATGACCATATACAATGAAACAAGTATATCACTGAAGCTAATGCTTAATTTTGTTTTTATATGGCCATTGGAAGATGAAAGATCTCAATTATTCTCTAGTGCCAACTTGAACCCCATACTGGGCTAAAGAGGTTAATAAATAAAAATTAATAAATGAAAATAAATCTTTAATTAAAAAATGTGATTTATGCCACAACTCACCAATTATTGATGCAATCATCACAGACCTCACTGAAGCAAGAGCCACCCAATGGCATTATGGGACAATTATTCTCGGCTCAAGGACTGTGATTTCTTACTTACTTTTCATCTGGGAGAATCTACAATGCATAGATCACATTTTGGAGGTGTCAGAGGAGGTGTCCTTATTTACGTCAGCTGTATTATTGACTGATGAAATCTAGACATACTTTATTTCCTTTAAAATATCTTAAAGTGGTTGCTTTTGTATCTTACATTTTTGACAAGAGCTTTTTTTTTTGTGCTGAAATCATATTATGTCACAGCTCAGATAACTGACTGGCTAGCATAAGCAGGATTTTCTAACCAAAAGCAGCTTCTTTTTTAAGCCAGCTTTGCTGCAGTTGATGCCATGCACTCTGGTATGATCTCCTGAATGTGGCTTGAACATTTAGATGATGAGTTAATGTACCAGAGTCTGAGTTAAGTATTCATGTGCTAAAGTGATGATAAGAATAATGCCAACACCAATGGAAAAAATCATCCTTAGTTATCTTAAGTCATTTATTAATGTATGTAAACTTTAGCATCTTGAATCTTAAAAAGTGATATCAAATGTAACCAGCCTAGTGGCGAATTCCTGTCTTTGCTACCTTTGCTACTGCAGGGAGCTGAGGATGGTTGATTGCCTGAATTAGGGACTTCTGAGTTACAATAGGATTCAAGTTGATACAGTGTCTTCATTAACTCAAACATTCATAGAGCTCTCAAGAGCAGAGAGTTACCATCCTGCCTAAGAAGGCCCAGGTAGGAAAAATGAAATCAGGTTAAAATTTCCATGCCATTCAGAATTTGGATCCTCCTCTCAGTGGCAGCTGCATTTCCAACCTGCACAAAATAGGGAAACCTAGTCCCCCCCCCAAAAAAAGATACCACAGGTATCCCCATACTTATTTTACCCTGTCTCTGAAAACTTTTCTTGGTCTGGTTTAGGTGCTTCAAGCCAATTTTCTTTTCTTTCTTTCTTTTTTAAAGGAAGACCTTCCTTCTTCTAAAGTGATCTCCTAATTCTTCTGCTTACCTCTCTCTGCATCATTTCATACCAGTTTCTCTGAAACTATCCTCTTCATAATTTCTTATAGTTCAATAGTATTCTGTTATATCCATAAATCATAACTTATTCAACCATTTTTCCAGTTGGTAGGTGCCCCCTCAGTTTTCTGTTCTTAACTTCTGCAAAAAGGGATTGCTATATTTTTGTACATATAGGTCTTTTTTTTTTAACTTTTTTTTTGGTGATGCAATCGAGGTTAAGTGACTTGTCCGCGGTCACATAACTAGTAAGTGTCAAATGTCTGAGACCAGATCCAGATTTGAACTCAGTTTCCTGGACCCCAAGGCTCTATTCCCTGCACCACCTAGCTGCCCCCATATGGGTCCTTTCTCTCATTCTTTTACCTCCTTGAGGTGTAGACCTAGTCACGCTGTTGCTGGGTTAAAGGGTATACATGATTGGATATCTTTTTGGTAATAGTTCTAAGGGGGCAGCTAGGTGGCACAGTGGATAGAATGCCAGGTCTGAAGTCTTTGAACTCATCTTTGTGAGTTTAGCTCTGACCTCAGACACTTACTAGCTGTGTGACCCTGGGTAAATCACTTCACTTTGTTGGCCTCAGTATCCTCATCTGTAAAATGAGTTAGAGAAGGAAATGTCAAACCACTGCAGTAAACCTCAAATGAGGTTGCAAAGAGTCGGGCATAACTGAAATGATTCAACAACAAAAATAGTTCTAAATTGTTTTCCAGAATGGCTGTAACCAGTTCAGAATTACACCAAGATCACATTAATATACCTGTTCATCCAAAGCTCCTACAGCATTTATCATTTTCTATTTTTTTTTTTTTGGTCAGCATTGCCAATCTGATGGATTGGAGATAAAATCTATTTTAATTCACATTTTTCTCATTTTAGGGATTTTAGAATATTTTTCCATATGGCTATTGATGGCTTGAATTTCTCCTTTTGGAAATTGCCTGTTTGTATCTTCTGATGATTTACCATTTAGAGAATGGATCTTATTTTTATAAATTTGAATCAGTTCCCTACATCTTTTAGAAATGAGATCTTTATCAGAGAAATATACTCCAAAGATTTTTTTTCTCCTTTTAACTGCTTCTCTTCCAATATTAGCTACATTGGTTTTGTTGACACAATAACCTTTTAATTTTATGTAACCAAAATTGTGTTTTACCATCTGTTTCCTTCTCTATCCTTTTCCTTTCATTTCCTCTCCTCCTCTCCCCTCCATTCTTTTCCCTTCCTTTCCTTCTCTTCCCCTCCCTTTGCATCCTTTTCCTTCTTTTCTTTTCCCTTTTCTCTCCCCATCCTTCTCAACCCTCCCCTCCCCTTCCCTTTACAAATCTTCTTTCCTTTCCTCTCTCCTCTATTCTCCTCTTTTTTCCTCTCCTCTCTTTTTCCTCTTACTTCTTCTCCATTTTCTTTCAAGAGTATTGGTTTATGAGAAGGAACTCCTCTCTGGAGTTAAAGCAATTGGTACCTCAAAATCCATATTTTTGAACTAAACTACCACAGTAAGATCATTGTGGATAACACATAAGAAAATAAATCAGCTTGTAAACCATTATCATTCACTTTACATGGTGAAAACAAATATAGATGCCATTGTCTAATGCTCACCATAGATAAATTGAAAATGCATATCATTCCTTAACACAGTAAAAAAAAGAGTGCCTACTACTCAGTTATGTACACTATTTTGGCAGTGTGTCTTATTAAAGAAAAATAAGTGAGCTTCCTACATCGTGATAGTGCAAGCAAAACTCAACAGACTGCTGAATTATAAAATTCTGATTTCAAGAAAAAAATCCCATTCATTTAAGAATGATCAAAATATAATTGTTTCTGTTTTCTAATATTCTCTTTAACCAATGCAGAGGAGACGAAATACATGATTTGTGGTTTCTGCTTTGAGCAACTCAATAAAAAAAAACACTGAAGCAGTCAAGTAGTGAGCTTCATTAATTTCTGAAATAGTCGATAGCATTTTCAGAACACAGAAAAGGTGTTAAAGGTATGTATTAATTGCAAGAATATTTCTTTGTAGCAAGAAGGCAATTAATTTTGGTTTAGCTCAATGAATATGAATTATATGAGAAGACAGACTGAGACACCTGGCATAGCATAAAGAGGGCTGGCCTTGCATTCTGGAAGATTGGAGTTCAAGATGTACGTCTGAGACATACCTACTTTATGGTCATAGATAACTAGTCTCTCATTGCCCTCGGCCAATTCTCTAACACTATAAATTAAAGATGAGTTGCCACTCTGCATCAGTGGAGAGAGTTTCCATGTCAGGAGACCCTTACAACTAATGAAATCACAGATCTGGACCAAATACATATGTATATAACACATCTACACAACAGGCAAAGTTTTGCTTTGGGGTTCATAAGATTTCCATGGCTGTCCTTATGGCTTATTAGGTTATCTTTACCAGTCAATTTTTCATTTCATATATTCTGATACTGTATCATCAGATATTGTAATATCATCAAATGTATCACATCATCAGATGTGATAAGATGTATTATCAGGAATTGTGTATAATGTGATAATGTATCATCAGGTATTAAAAAAAAACAGAGGGCCTCAGATAGTAGTTTGCTAATTGATATTTCTTAAGTAACCCTTGTATTCAGTATTGTACCTTTCGCACCTTGAAGAGTTAGTATTCTAAAGAATCAGGGGCTACAAAGGTCCCTAAAGTTTATTTCTGGAAGCTTATTTTTTTTCTTCCCGCAGGACTACACAGTGACTATTCATGTCTGATAAGATTCTACCTACTTTTCAAAGATCTGGAAAAGAAGGGGATTCCAAATATTCTTTTTATAAATCTCTCACATTTGTGTATGGCTTTATAGTTCATAAAATACTTTACCGATAAACTCTCCCAGCTTGTAAGTACTCCCCTGTTGGACAAATCCACCTTATCTCTAACCTAATTCTGCATGGTGGGTGTTATTTTTGTCCTCATATAGAGTTGGTTACTGATTTTTTGGAATGAATCCTTATTAGATTGAAATATAATTATTGAGTCCTGTCATCCCTATCACCAGTATAAATTATATTTGTTTGTTGTTTTAATTTAAATTAATAGAATCTTCGCTATGTCAGGTAATTCTTCTTTCTTATCTTACTTTAGAGCCTATTGTTACAAATCTTTAGAAAAAATGACTGGATGTCATTAGGGTACCTGAAATGTTTTTAAATAGTAAGTTTAAGAGGGGTAGGCAGAAGAAATATTTCAGATACAAAAACAAATGTTTCAGGGATGCCACGAAGCTGGTCTTTAACAATGAGGCAAAGCTAATTAAAAGCAAACAAATAAAAAATTGCCCATTTAATTTTTGAAAAGCAGTACACTCAAGAATTGGGCCTCTGAATAAATGGTTCAGATGGAAAAGATCATTAAGATTGAGTGTTTTCAAGAGATGTTTCTACCAACCTGATTTGTTTGCCAGTTTTCAACTATGTTCTACATTCTTTGGTTTCTTGTGCCTTTGTTCATAGTGTTTCTTCAACTTGGAATTTCTTCCCCCAGCCTATGACACTCCCTCCCCCCCCATCCTATGTATTTTCCAAGGTTTAATTGATGTCATGAATTCCATGAAGCCTTCTATGACTCATTCTTCTCTTCCAATGCAATTTCTTCCTTCTCTCTATACTCGCATATCAGATACCGATCAGCAATGGTAGAGGGATTTCCTTCATTAGGAGTTCCCTATAGCAATAAAATAACAGGTTTAATTTGAAAAAAAAAATGCCTCATGGGGCAGCTAGGTGGCACAATGGATAGAGCACTGGCACTGGAGTCAGGAGGACCTGAGTTCAAATTCAGCCTCAGACATTTTACACTTACTAGCTGTGTGACCCTGGGCAAGTCACTTAACAGCAATTGCCTCAACAAAAAAGAAAGAAAAAAGAAAATTGCTTCAAGTATATATGTTAAAGATCTTGTTTGGATCAATACTTGAATTTCACAAAAATTTAATTCTCATTTATCTAGCACTTTTAACACTGAAAGGTAGTTATCTTGATTATGATGCATTTTATACAAAAAATCCAAATATTAATTAATCAATCATGCTCTCAAGAAATAATCTGTTTTTCAGAATGGTCTAAAAGAGTATTAAAAGGTTAATAGAAATAGAAATGGAGAAACAAGGCTAGTCTCTTCACAGATAAAATGACAAATTATGTAACCACTAGAATCCATTTTGATAGTGAGAAGAAATATGCTAAGGTTCTAAATTCTCTTTATAGAAAATTTCCATGTCTAATTTCACTTAATCTTAGCCACAAGACTGAGAAGTGGTTTCAGACTTCCTTGCTGTTATTTTGTTGAAATATACTGAAAAACTAAATTAAAAAAAAAAACAGCAATAAAGAAACTGCTAAAGATTTCAGCTTCTCTGTTTTGTTTGTGTGTGTAAGCACCTGAGGAAAGTTAAATGTGGAGAATGAAGTATGGAGGTTAATGCTATGAGCTGATAGATAATGAAGATATGTATTAGGGTAATGGCAGCAGTAGAAAAAGGGGAAAGATGTGAGAGGTATTATTGAGCTGTAATTAACAGGGATCCTATCAACTGATTGGATGTAAGAGATAAGGGAGGGGAGAGAGTCACAGATAACACCAGGATTTTGACCTTAAGTTAGGTGAATGGTACCAAGGATAGAAATAATGATGTCAGAAAAAAAGAGAAGTTTCTTTTTTTGGGGGGGGGAGGGAGAATTATAAACATGTGTTAGACATAATGAGTTTAAAATGCTCGTGGGATATTCAAAGAGAGATATCTAACAGATAGTGATGCAGGTTTGGATCTTAAAAAAAGACAGTGTTTTGGGGAACATCACCTTGAAAGGTCAAGAAGTGGGTATTCCAACCTCAATTTTCAAGGTTAGAACTGTGGTGCAGTTCCATGAAATAGTGAAATATAATCCTTTTAAGAGACCGAGGTACCATTATACAAAGACTAACAATCTGATAGGGGAAATTTGAGGAACTCTGACTTCTTAAGTGAAAGGAGAGTCACAGAGTTAGGAAAGAGATAAATACATAGGTACATAGATGATATATAAAGCATTTATTAAGTGTTTATTATGTGTCAGGCACTGTGTTAATTCTCATGATTGTATATAGCTTTAGTAGGTTTTGTGGTGGAGACTGTTGGAGTTGAGCATCTGTGTGGTCAGTAGGTAAAAGAGGTTGTTGAGGCAGCAACTGAAACTCAAAGACTGATACTGATGTTAGATTGTTGTTTGTCCTTTGTTCTCGAAGAGGCCCGTGACATCAGGGAGGTGATACCATGACATACAAGTGAATTGGATTTCAGTGAGGGAAGGCTGTGCAAAGTCACCAGCCTCACTTTCTCCCCCGGAGTCATCTGGGTCCAGTGGCCAAAGATAGATCAGGACGACTGGAGATGGCTCTAGATGTAGTGGGAGACTTTAGCCCTTTTAAGCTAAGGTCTTTAACAGGTGTCAGTTTGACTGAGACAGTGCCCATTTAGTGATCAATGCTAGGTAAGAAATGAGGCAGAGAATGACCTCTTTACCAAGTGGAAAAAAAATCAATCTGGGAGGGCAAGACCCTTAGGGTTTTTGGGCAAAACAGAAATATTGCTATTTACATTCACTCAGCCAATCAGGGCCCAAACAATGACCAAGTGATTGAATGGGGAAGAAGACTACCTGCTAGAGGCTAAAAATCATTGAGAATGGTGATTGACTTGAATGTTGAGAGATGATAGCAGCAAGGACAAGGAAATTTTTTTTTAACAGTCTACATTTTGTTTCATGCATACTTGTGACTCATTTCAATTCTACCATTTCCTGCTTATATTCTAATAACACTTCCCCCCACAGTGTACCCCAAATTAAGTCATTTAGTAGACAGTATTGTTCATTTCTTCTCATGTTTCTTATTTATTGGTTACAAAATTGTTGTGGATAGAAGTTAGTTTAACCATCCACTTTAACTTATCTCCATTATACAAAGTAAGATTCTTTTCAACATAGTGAAAATTTGCACCCAAGAAGAGTAGGATGGAACCTGGGTATATGTGACTAAGTAGAAAAAATTAATACCCTGAATTGTTCATGGTCAGTCACTGATATCAATTGGTGATGAATTGATGAATTACGGATTTTAGCTGTTATTTTTACTATCTTTAAAAATATTTCACTTTCTGTTTTTGTTTTCTTTCTTGGTAAATTCCATAGTGCCTTTGTGCACAAGGTACATTCTCTTACTAATATTTCTTAGTGAATTTAATTTGTTCCTGTTCTGAAGGAAAGGAAAAGGAATGTACTCAATGTTCTTTAGGGTTAATTGGGCAAAGGCATTTTAAAAAATGTAAAAAAAAATACCTCTTCCACATCACTGTATTCCCTTTGTTACGGAGATTTGGTGGCAAGATACTCCATGGAGATGATTTTACTTGCTATCCTGTTGTATGGTATGTCATCCCCTTAAGGACCATTTTATACAAAGCAATTTAGTAATGAAAAGGGCAGAAAAGCTATTTTTGAATAAATTAAAAGAATTATATTTATCAAAAGAGGAAAACTATTCCCTTTATTATAGATGAACCTAAAAGAAGTAGGAAAAGAACCTTATTTTAATAAAAAAAAACCCACACAGCACTTTCAGATAAAATTTGAGCAGTTTTGGATAGGAAATGAACGATGAGGTATAATTGTATTTGTAAAGACTCAAATACCCTTGTGAACAATGTACTATGATGTCTTGCTCTTGTGGGAACAATTTGATGCTATAAAGAGGAAGAGATTTTTTTATTTATTGAACATGAAATATGAATCTAAAGAAAGAAAAACTTAAGGATATCAAAGAGATATTGTACCATGTTGGATATTTTATAGTTGCAAGGGGCTCAACTCATTTGCACATATATGTTCTATGACTGAACAGTGTAAAGTTAAAAAAATGAGAAGTCATATAAACCTTTTGGAGATTGAAGTATGATTAAAAAAGGATTGTAAATTTGATAGTGGAAATTTGGGGAGTTGTGACTTTTTAAGTGAGAGTCATGGAGTTAGGAAAGAGATAGAGAGGTAAATATGTAGTTAGATTATTGATAAAGCATTTATTAAGTGTTTATTTACTATGTGCCAGGCACTGTCTTAAGAACTGGGATACAAAACCAAGCAAGCAATGTGGCCTCCAAAATCATGGAGCTCACATTCTTAAGGGGGTTAGAATCTGAGTTGGAGTTAAAGACAACATTTCACGGGGAGTTGTAAAGTGGAGAGAAGAGGTTGGGCAAGGAGGAGATTCTAGAGAATGACCTGAGTCATGAGTGAGGTCTCTGGTACCAATGAGGGAATCACCAGCAAGATAGAAAAGCTTCATGGAGAAGTCCAATGAGTGAATTGAGGCATAAATGAGACTCATGTAAGCCAAGTAAAGAAACTTGAAGGAAGAGTTGGAGAGAGGTAGAGCTTCTCATTATGGTCTGTTGCTCTCTGCTGCCACCTCCTGCATGGGAAGGAAAAGCATAGGAGGCTTTGCAGTGGCTTTGGTATCCTCATAAACTAGCTGATTTGTTCTCTTTGCCTGGCTTAAAGTTAGTGTGAGCTGTTTATTCTCACCTCCATTCTTGAATAATAAAACATCTGGGTGGGTGAATAACTAGTCTGTATAGTCATTTATAGTCAGTTCTCCACTTAAAAAGAACTATTATTCACATTGAGGTAATATTTTCTAAACACTTTTTCAAGGGTAATTATACATTGAAAGTTTATAGATAGGGGTAGCTAGGTGGTGCAGTGGATAGAGCACCGGCTCTGAAGTCAGATAAAACCTGAATCTGAATCCGGCTTCAGACATTTGACACTTACTAGCTATGTGACCCTGGGCAAGTCACTTAACCCCATTGCCTAGTCAAAAAAAAAAAAAAAGAAAGAAAGAAAGTTTATAAATGCTATGTCAAGCACAGGAATGAAGTGAATTTCTCCAGGTAAAGAGTGGCGAGGCTCAGTAGTCAGACTGAGCAGAAATGCAGTTTTATGTGGTGTAGATATTCTTAAATTGACTCGTGATATCAAAAACTTAAGTTAGAAATTGTGAGTTACCTTAAACATGTGAGTTTTCCTCTCTCATGTTTTTTCTTGCCAGGTTCCTATACATGGAAGCCCATTTTTCAACACAGATATTGAATGTATTGGTGGGAGTGTGTAACCCAGGTTTACGTGTGGATCATTGTGTATTTGGTCATTTATGCCTTTATTTTGTTATATTAGTGTCTATGGTGTTCTTACTTTGTTAGACAGGTAAACACACCGACTATGCCATTTCTTAGATAGGAGACACAGGAGGGCTTCTGGCATTTCTCTCACTAGCAGGTTCACTTTTGATTCGGTCAGACAGGAAGACAGGAATGGAGTCATAATAAGGGGTTAAATGAACTTTATTCTAGCCTAGTCTTCTCAAAGGGAGTTTGCTGATAATGAGAGCACCAACTCCTACAGCATTCCCTAACAATCCTTCTCGTAAGGGCCAGTGTGAAGGGGTGGGGCAACCATCCCTCCCTCCTGATGAGGTCAATTTAGACAAGCACAACTTGTGCTTTTCCCTAAATCCCCTCAAGCCTCATTGGGGGCCAACTGAGGCAAACACACAGATTCCCCCTCCCAAACCTTGATGGGGGAAGAAACCTACCCGGCTTTCAGGTCCTGGGGGCCATGGTAGTCTTTGTTACACATGGGGGCTCATGTAATCTAATTTTAACTGTGTTTTGTTTGTGCAAAATTTTTGTTTTTGAGGAAAGTTAATATTATGCTGTATTACCTAATAACCAGTAATACTCTGTAACCCATCCTATCCCCCATTTTGTTAAACCCCATTTCTCAGTCTAGGTTGCAAGACAATTTTCCCAGTCCAAACTAAAGGTGTGGTTGAATAATATGATCACTCCTAACTCCCTGGGCATTTGCTAGCTAAAAAGTTTAAAGTGGGACCCTGGCTTTGTTTACAGGTAAACAAAGAACTAGCTTAGGCTAGGCCCTCCCCAGGGGATGATTCTCCTGTGTTCAAAGTTAGGGGTGATTTTGTTTCCAAGGGGAAGGGTAATGGAGGTAGGACCCTGATTGGGGTGGTCCTGTTTTTGTAGCCAAGATTAGTAGAGGCAGCTGTGTCTCTAAAAGCAATTAGCATTCTTTAATTGTCAGATAGGGGAGTGATCAGTCACACTTGAAGACCAGCCCACTTTACCCAGTTGCAGCTAATCATAAGGCTTTTTCTACTATTCTGTGGATTCTCCACTCCTTTTGGGGTCTCAATTAATATGGTCTTTTCAGTCCCTTCAGTGTAAACTTACCCACTAGGGGGAGGGAGCAGTCTGACCCATTTATTAACAGGTATACATGTCACTTAACAAATCTTGCCTCAGTTTACTTCAGTGTCATTTTTACTCACCTGAGTTTAATGTGATCAAAACTGACCATTTAGTTTCCTTATCTATAGATGAAATACATCCTCTTCCTTGAATTTAGTTAAAATGTGACCTATTCTATCTAGGTCATGTTTCCTTCTGGAACTTATGGTATATGAGGTGAGATCTTGGTCACTTCTGGCAGACTACTTTCCAATATTCCTCAAAGTTTTGGTTAAACAAAGAGTCCTTATGCCAGTAATTGGGGTCTTTGAGTTTATCAAATATTGCTTCTAAGTTTAGCTTCTGGATCTTGTATACTTAATCTGTTTGACGGGCTGACTTTTCCATTTTTTAATTAAACTAAGAGCTTGGTGATCACTGTTTCTAGATTTGGGAAACTGCATTTCTGGGAGTTTTCGATGTGTGAGTTCTTTCAGGAAGTTACTAGTGAATTTTGTGGTCATCTTTTTACCTTTTAGTTCTAGTAGGTATGGGCAGTTTTAATTTATGCTGTTTTGAAATACAGTATCAGGATTTTTTGTTTGGTTATGACATTTAAGGTATGTGATGATTCTTAAATTCTCTCTCCTTAACTTGTTTTGCAGGGCAGTTGCCTTTGAAAGCGGGTACGTTACATTTTCTTCTTTTTAAAAAAATTTTTTTGAATTATTCTAATTTGTTCTAATTTTTCTTTTTTGTCATATATTGAGTTCTCCTCTTCCATTCAGGGTAGCTAGGTGGTGCAGTGGATAGACCACTGGGCCTGGAGTCAGGATACACCTGAGTTCAAATATGACCTCAGACACTAGCTACGTGATCCTGGGCAAATCACCTCATTTTTATTTGCCTCAGTTCCTTCATCTGTAAAATGGGGATAATAACATCACCTGCCCGGAAGGTTTGTTGTGAGGATCAAATGAGATAATATTTGTGCTTAGCACAGTGCCTGGCAGATACTAAGTGCATATAAGTATTAGCTATTTGTTATTAATAATAGCTATTATTATTATTGCTCTTAGGAAGTCTCTTGGAATAAGGTTTTCTTTCTGTTTTAAGTTATTTTCCTTCCATCCCCCCCCCCCCTTATCTCTTGCTTAATTTCTTTCAGGTACTCTTGGAGTTCTTGAGCCCAACCTATTATTTTCCCAGAGGGTCTGTTTATATTTGTTGCAGAGTTAATCTTTTTTTTTTTTTTCTGGTTTTACCTTTGGGGAGTTTGTTGACCCATAATTTTTCTTCAGTGCATTCAGTGTTTTCTTATGTTTACTCCAATCTCCTGTTTTGAGATTTTTGTGGCAGGGTCAGGCTTTACTTCCTCTTGTATTTTTGGATGGGGTGGTCAGGCCCCGTTTGGTGTTCACTTTGATTTCCCAGCTCCTGCCATTGGCTTCTACCTCCTCTCACGTGTCTACACTCAGGGTCCTGACAGGTTTCAGTTCCCCTGGATCACTTGAGATTAGAAGACTCTACGGAACCCATGTATCATTTCAGATAAGAATGCTGCAATATTCAGCTTTCCTTCCCTCTTGTGTATACACAGACATATACACACACTCACAAAATTACAGGTCCTTCATGCATATACTTTTAATGCACATGTATACTATATATAGATACATATGTACACATATTTCCTATACCTATATCTCTGTCATACCTATAGATATACATGTTGGTATATTTTTGTTGTTGTTCAGTCAGTTTCAATTATGTCCAATTATGTTCAATTAGGGTCACACAACTAGTAAGTGTCCAAGGTCAGATTTGAACTCACAAAGAGGCCTCTTCCTGACTCCAGGCCCAGGACTCTATCTACTGTGCCACCCAGCTGCCCCTCAGTGTACGTACATACCTATGCCTAATACATCTAATATGTAAGTAATATATATATATATATATAAATATGTAAATGTATATCTGTATATATATATATAAAATACATACACATAATCACATACATGTATAGATTAAAATCAAGAAGTTGAACTTTATATCCTGCAACTGAAATTTAAAAAAGAATTATAGTAATATATGATAAAATCTAATTCATACTAAGAATTGTTGAAAGAGGTAAGAACATCATAATAGTGAAAGTAAAAGTGAATAACAATTCTCAATGTATATGCAAGTATTTTGACAATTAAACTCATTAATAGGTGAGCAGCAATAAAATAAATAGACAAAACAATAATAAGGGTGTTTATATTCTTATCAAAAAAAGAAGACTCAAATAAAGGAACCACAGATTTGAACTGTTTATTTAATAGATTAGAATTAAAGATATATGGAGAGAACTAAATGAGAGAGGCAAGGAAATAATCATTTTCAAACATAGAGAACTTTATAACATACTGAGTCATAAAGAAGTCTTACTAAGTTCAAAAAGGGAAAAGTTATATACACAGAAATAATATACTTTCAAATGATAGTACAATAAAATTAGTATTAAATTGTAGGCATATGAACAAGACTTATAAAACTACATCAAAAGTAAAAGTGATCTATTCACAAACTATTATCAAACCATCAAAAAAATAAGAAGAAAATGAATATCAGCAAAATTACAAATTACCAATTTTATAATTTGAAAAGGAGACCAATATAAATTTGAGAAAAATTATGACTGTTATAAGGGAATATTATTAACAGCTTTCCATAAGATGAGTGAATTGAAAGGAAATAGGTGATTATATGAAAATGTAAATGATCTAAACTGGCACAATGGAAATTAATAATTTAATTAAATGAAAATTAGAGAAGAAATAAGAAAATAATCAAAGAATCAGTATCTTTTACAAGTAGAATATGGTGTTGCTTTTGAAACCTGGCCAAAAGAAAATTATAGACCAATTGGCCTAATGAACAAAGATGTGAAAACATTAAGTAAAACATTAACTAACAGATCACAGAAACATATTAAAAAATTCGTACTGACCCAGAAGACTTTTTCCCAGTGGTGCAATGCTAGTTCATATTTAAAAGAAAAGATCAAAATAATACAACACACACACAAAATTAATACAATCTTGATTATATTCAGATGCAGAAAAAACCTTTAATAGCCACTAACATTCATTCCTGA
Source organism: Vombatus ursinus (assembly GCF_900497805.2). Lineage (NCBI taxonomy): Eukaryota > Metazoa > Chordata > Mammalia > Diprotodontia > Vombatidae > Vombatus > Vombatus ursinus. The sequence goes on from NW_020943070.1 coordinate 15,598,213, forward strand.
TGTAGTAAAACAACAGGAAGTGAAGAATTCTTCTTCTAACATAATGTAAATGTTCTATACCCAGAGCCAACATAATATCTAAAATAGAAACAATTTAAGCTTTTCTGCTAAAATAGGTAGAAAACAATTATGTCCAGCTAAAATGAATTTAGTTGGCACAATGCTAGAAATTCTAGAAATCGTAATATGATAGGAAAATATACTAAAAGGATTAATGTTGGAAATGAAAAGGACATATTACCATTATTAGCCTATGCACTGATATATTTAGAAAATCCAATTATCTCAACCAGAAATTAATTGAGACAATAAATGAGTTGATGCAAGATTAACCCACAAAATACTGCAAATTCTTATTTACTAGCAATAAAAATCTAGATGCTCTCATAAAAAAGAAACCTCATTATAATAACAAGAAAACCATCAAGTATTGGGTAATTAGCCTATTTAGGAATATGTATGACCTGTAAAAAGACAACTATAAAACTATAATAAACCAGAATGATTAAAATACAGAAAAACCTAAGCAACTTGAGGGATCTTCACTGATCATAGAATGGTCAGATCACTACAATAAAAATTAGAATACTCTCCAAATTAAACATTTCAAATTAAAAATTAAATATCAATGTATTCTAATCAAAATACCAGTTCAAAGAACTGGATAAAATCATAATGAAGCACATTTGGAAGAACTAGGCAAGAGAACCCAGGGGCACTCTGACAAAAAAAAAATAAAAACAATCAAAAAATAAGCACCCTTCCCTTCTTCCATCTACTAATGTTGCTTGTATGGGCAGACCTTAAAATATATAATGAAGTAAATATTATCAAAGCTATTAAGTATGGGACAAAAACCAGAGAAATACATCAGTGGCAAAGAACAAGAGATTTGATATCTAAGAAAATGCATACAATAAATTTAATGTTTGATATATTCAGAGAAGACAAAAACTAGAGATAGGAATAATCATTTAACAAATGTACTTGGAAGAAATGATATTTAATTAGGTGGGAAATGTATTTAGATCAATATCATGTGTAAATTTAGATTAAAAAAAAACTCGTGTAAAATGGAGATAATAATAGCACTTATCTCCAGGGGTTGTTTTGAGGACAAAATTAGATAATATTTGTTAAAGCACTTTACAAACATTAAAGCCTTATAAAAATGCTAGTTGGCAAATACTTCAGTGAATTCCAGCAATATGATATGTAAACAGAAAAGGAGCTTAGAAAAAAAATAGAATTTATCTTATTTATCTCACTTGTGGAAGGGAGAAAACTTTTTTCTATGAAACAGATTTAAGAAGCTATTAAGGACAAGAGAGATATGTTTGACTATATTTTAAAATTTCTGTGCAACAAAAAGAAAATAATAAATATAATATTAAAAACATACTTGAAAAATGTGGTAAATGTGTCATAAAATTTGACATCTGCAATATATTAGGAACAGTTAAAATTTTATAATAGTAACTCAGATTCCACAATGAACAAATAATCAAAGGACATGATCAATTTTATTTTTAAAATAAATTTTATTGTTAGCTTTTGTTTTTGTATCATCTATATTTCTTGAGGTATTCAATCATCCTTTCCAAGAGAGTAATATCCTGTAGCAAAGAGGAAAAAAATACAGTTCTATAAAACTATCCCAATGTGTCCAAAAGTTTTACAGACATTTAGTATTTCAGTATTGGCTCTGTGATACTTCCACCCATTGTTTTGTTTCAGCCTCTGACGCCAACAAGATCAATCCAGAGTCCTCCTCTTCTCGTCTTTGAGGCCAGTAATGATCATCATTTCATAGCATTCGGTTTCTATTTAGACAAGTTTTCCAGAGAGGAACCCCAAGTTATTTATTATCAATTGAAAATTGATTAGCCTTATTAATAAAAAAGATGAAAATTAGAACAACTTTGAAGTACTATCTCACACTCATAAAATTGGTGAAAATAATTAAAAGCTAAGAAATTCAAGTTTGACAAGATTGTCATAGTTTATTCATTACTGATATAATTATAAGCTTGTAGAATCTTCTGGGAAGGCAATCTGGCAGTACATAATAAATAGTACAAAAATAATCACACCTTTTGATCCAATAATTCAATTATTGAGATTATACCCTGAATGTGTTACTCTTTAAAATATTCCATAAAAGAGCAATGTGTCCAAAGATGTTCGTAGCAGCATTATTTGTACTAGGTACTAATACTAGAACCAACAATACTAGAAGAAATCTAAATGTCCAACCATGGCGGAATGGTTAAATAACTTGTTCATATTAACAAAATGGAATGCTAAAAATGAGTTAAGACCAACAAGTACAAAAATATAAAGAAAATATCAAAATATCTTCATGAAGTAAAGCAAATCAAACAAAGGGAAATCAGAAATACAGGGCATACTGTGATAAGAGAAAAAGTGAGTGGGTATAGATTGGTAATGATAGAGACTTAGAGGAGAGGATTGGGAAGTCATGGCATTTTGCATGTATGAATCAATTAATTTGAATGTAAATAGTTGTACAAGTCTAGTTTCTTGTATGGTTTAATGGTAAGTTTATTATAAGCCATTATGATACTGAAAAATAGGTTAACATATAAGATTCTTCAAAAGATACAACAATAGGGAAAATTTTGTTGAATGTTTTTCAGATTTCTAAATCAACCAAGGTATTCAGTAACAATTGGTATATTTGCCAGAGGTAATAACTTCTGTCAAAGAGGATGTCTAGTGCATAGTCCAAATGGAAGATGGAGTTGCTGTAAATACTGAGGTCCTCTGGATGCTCCTATTTGTAGGTGGCATTGTGTTGATTTCACAGAATTCCAGAATTTGAGCTGGAAGGGACCCCAGTGGCCCTGTAGTTCAATTGGTATATGAAAGGAATCTCCACCATAACATAACTACCAAGTAGGCATCTGGCCTTTGCTTGAAGACTTTCAGGAAAGGGGACTCCATCACCTCTCCAGGCAGCCTTTTGGTCAGCTGTAGTTATTACAAAGCTTTCTCTTACATCAAACCTTAGTTTGCCTCCTTGATTCTTTCACCCATTATTCTGCTTTTACAAAAAGAGCAAATTGAATTATTCTTTGACATGACAGAACTTCATATATTTTATGTCAATAATCATATGCCTTCCAAGCCTTCTCTTCCCCTCTGTCCTTTGCTTTTCTCTTCCACTTAGTGAGGACAAGTTAGGGTCTGTCCCAAGGATAGAATTAGGTGGGAAGTTTGACTGGGTTGGTTCGCCTTAGGTAGGTGACCTATGGTGAGCTCAGAAAAAGTCAGAAACCTTCCTTGGAAAGGTAAAAAGTTCATTGTATTTTGATTTTCATCAAACTCTGAACGTTCCAACTGTCTCCTAAATGAGATCAAATATCATTTTAAAAATAGCCTAATAATACACAAATATGAGGAATGGCTATTGTCTAGACTATTATCTACAACTGTACAGGTCACCCAAAGAGACAGGTCACCCAAAGAGATGGTTACTCACTACATATATCTTGGTTAGCCTTATCAGATGAATTCTGAACTCTGAACTGGACCCAAAAAGAAAGGGGGGCTGGTTTGTTTTAGGGAAATTATGCCATGCTTTTAACGAGCCCAAGATTTTCCTAGAAATAAAGGTCCATCTTTTTAATAGTATTCCAGTGATATTTTATGGCTGTCCAGTGGTGTTTAATGTTATGATAAATGTTTAACAACTGGCTCTCTGGGAAAATGCATGTATGACATATTTTTGAATTTAATCTATATTATTAACATTTTCTCTATCATTTTCTTAAGGTTATAAGTCAACAACCATTTGACTTGAGCTTCCTTTTCTCCTTTCTTCCTTATTTCCCATCACTCAGATGCCTTCTGCCGCTACTCCTTCACTCCTGTCTCACATGGTGAAGGGGTCTAACTCCTTACCAAAGCTAACCTCTATTTGTTTAAGTGACCCATAGCCAGAGATGTGCTGGAGCCAGTTGTAGCCAGCTCACTAGAGCTGATAGTTAAAATTTCAGAGTATGCATTTATACCTTGGAAATTAGCAAAAGCCACATATCAGGGCTTGATTCATTATTTTGAAAAATTAATGTTATGTTAATTAATTAATTAATTAATGTCACACACAGAGCAATGCAGAGGTGCATGGGGTGTGAAGAGGATACAACAAATCACCAATAAAAAAATTACATTTGAGGAGTAGCATAAGGGATTTTCTCAGGACCAGGAAAGGAATTGGGCCTATTGTGTAGCAAGAAGAAGGGATGATATGTGAACATCGTGAATACTCCATGGTTATCTACTCAATATCAAGACATTTAGAGAATATCCCAAAGAAAGTGGGTGGAGCTGGTGTAGGGGATTTGTGGAAAGAAACAGATGGTCTTGCAGTATTAAAAGGCAAAGAAGGGTGGTAAGCTGTGCCAGTGGTGCCAGGGGAGAAAAGATCAACAGCGTTGATTTAGCAAATCCAACTAAGTATTGAAGTCATGTACCCTTTGACTTAGAGACACCACTATTGGATATATGCCCCAAGGAAGTCACTGATTTAAAAAAGGCCCCATATATACCAAACTATTTATATTTGTACTTTATGAAGTAATAAAGAATTGGATACCAAGCAGATACCCACTGATAAGGGAAATGGCTAAACTAGTTGTGGTATATGAATGTGATGTAATATTAAATCTGTGCTGGAAAAAATGTTGAATGTGATGAATATAGAGAAATAAGACTTACATGAACTGATGCAAAGTGAAGTAAACAGAACCAGGAAAACTCTATACCCAGTGACCAAAACAATGTAAATAATAACAGCAGTAACAGCAAAACAAACGAAACCAAATACTGCGATTTATAATGACCAAGCTTAGTACAAAAGAATGCATATGACAAAGCACCTCTTTCCTTCCTTTGTAGAGGTGGAAGACTATTGGTGTGGGATAATACATATGTCAGACTTTGGTGGCTTTGATGAACTGTTTCTTTTTTAAACTTCTATGTTATGTGGATGGCCCTCTTGGAGGATGAATGAGAAGGGATATTTTGGGAAATGTAGGTGGTATAAAAAAAAGATATCAACAGCTTTTTAAAGAATATGGAAGTCATGGAAAATGCTTTGGGGGGGGGGAGCAGGATAAATAGAGTGTGTATGAGGGACTAAGGTATCAGAAGACTGGAAAGGTACGAGGGGCTGAGGTTATGAAGGGCTTTGAATAGCAGCGTATTTTGTATTTGTTCCCGGAGGCAATAGGAAGGCACTGGAGTTTATTGAGTAGGAGGTGACATGATCAGATCTGTGTTTTAGAAAAATCACTTTAGTGGCTGAATAGAAAACAGATTGGAGTGGGGAGAAATTGGAGGCAGGCAGACTTAACAGTGGCTATTGGAATAATCAAAACATGAGGTGATGAGGGTCTGCACCAGGCAATGTCAGAGGAGAGATGGGGACATGTTTGTATTGGAGAGATGTTGAAAAGCTGAAATCAACAGGCCTTGGCAGTTGCTTGGATATGGGGATGGTGAGAGATAATAAGGAATCTGGCATTGCAAGCCTGAGGTACTGAAAGGATGGCACTGCCCTCAGCAATAATAGGGAAGGCTTGGGGTTTGGGGAGGAAAGATAATAAGATCTGTTTTGGACATAGTTAATATAAGTTGTCTACCAGACATCCAGCTTGACGTACCTGAAAGTCAGTTAGTGATGCAATAGTGGAGATCAGGCGAAAGATTGGGGTAGGAAAAGTAAATCTAAGAATCATCAGCACCAGATGGTAATTAAATCTATGGAAGCTGATCAGATCACCAAGTGAAGAGGGAGAAGAGACTAGGACCCAGAACACATAAGTAGAGGGCATGATCTGGAGGAAGATCAGAGAAGGAGCAGTCAGATAGGTGGGAGGAAAACCAGGAGTGGCATCCCGAAAACCTAGGCAGAAGAGAAAGTGTGAAGGAGGAGAGAGTGATCACCAATGTCAAAGGCTGCAGAGAGGTCAAGAAGAAAGAGGACTGAGAAAAGGCCATTGAAGTTAGCAACTAATCATTATCAGTATCTTAGTACCTTGGAGAGAGCAGTTTTGGTGGAATGCTAAGGTCAGAAGCCAGATCGTAAGGGGTTAAGAAGAGAGCTAGAGGAGAGAAAGTGGAGGCGCCTATTCTAGAAGGCCTTTTTGAGGAGTTTGACTACAAAAGGCAGGAGTGATGTAGCGATGATAATGTGGATGGAAGGATCAAATAAGTTTTTTAAGGATGGGGAGACATGGCATGTTTGTAGGCAGTAGGAAAGGAGCCAGTAGAAACAGACTGAAAATAAGTGCAAGAGTTGGGATGACAGAGGGGGCAATCTGGGAGGAGATGGGATGAAAGGGGATCACTTGAACAAATAGAGGTTAGCTTTGGTAAGGAGTAAGGCCCGTTCACCATGTGAGACAGGGGTGAAGGAGTAGTGGCAGAAGGCATCTGAGTGATGGGAGATAAGGAAGAAGGGAGAAAAGGAAGCTTACGTCAAATGGTTTAATTTTTTTTTTCCTAAAAAATATGAAGCAAGATTCTCAGCCAAAATAAACGGGGAAGGGAGAACCATGAGAAGTTTGAGGAGGGATGAAAAAGTTTGGAAGAGTGGGATAGTGAATTGATAAAGGAGGTATAGCAAGGTTGCCTAGCAGCACCGGGAGCCCAGTTGAGGCTCTGGAACATGAATTTGTAATGGACCTGCATGATTTTCTCCACCTTCGTTCAGCAGCACGTGTATAGGTGTGAGGTGAGAGTGATCCAAAGTTGAGCCTTGGCTGGGTGTAATCACTGATATGATAAGGTGCTAGGGATTCAAGAGAGGAGGATAGTGTGAAGGTGAATTGGTTCACTAAGGGCTTGTTTAGTCCTTTCAGTTCTACATACATAACATTTTTTTGAATCTTTTCCCTTCTCTGTACTCATACTACCAATATCCTAGCTCAGGGATTCTTAATTTTTTTTTCTTTTCATGGAGTCTTTGGGCAGTTTGGTGAAGGTTATGAACTCTTCTGAATAATGTTCTTAAATGGATAAAGTAAAATACATGGGATTACAAAAGAAACCAGTTACAGTCAATCCTCAACAATCACGTGTTTAACTTTCAGGACTTCAAGCATTCACGTGATTTTATTGGCAACTTCATTTTCATTTTTGCTTTGGCAACCATGCATATTCATGGCTATGTGCAGTAGAGAAAAAAAAATTGAGAGTCAAGATGCATCCAAATCTGTGGAACAGCCAGTATCCTATTAGGTGCTTTACTGGTCTTGTTCACTCTACAGCTGTAAAATGCTCCCTGTGCATTTGTTGCATATTTTCATTGTTTGTCTTTAAAACTTTAAAACAAAACAAAAGTTTTGTGTTGCAATTATGCTGCCAAAGCATAATGCAAGTCCTTTGGTCTCTAAACCAAAGTGTGCAATGTCAATGATGTAGCTTCGTGAGAAAATAAAGGTGTTAGATAAACTTCATGCCAGGATGTTAGATAAACTTCATGCCAGGATGTTTGTAGCCGCTGTTGGCTTTGAGTTTGGTGTTAACAAATGAGGATTCGTTATATCCGCGAAAAGGAGTAAAGTATTCTTAAAAGTGTTCCGGAATCTGCTCTAGAAAGTGCTAAAGTAATCTCTCAAGTGTGCAATGAGGGAATTGAAAAAAATGGAAAAGTGGCTAAGTTTGTGGGTCAGTGAGTTAATTTGATGTGCTAATGTTTTGTTATAAAGAATTATATGTAGAAAAGATTAGTTTTTGGTGGTTGTGGGAACCTAACCTCCATTTCCCACAAGTTCAGTGTATCAACATTCATGTTTTTTTGCTTTTCACAACATTTTCTAGTATTGACTGTTATTGATTGATATGCAGTTATCAAAAAATTAAACAAACGTGTTCACAGTTCCCATGATAGAAACCCTTGCCCTAGTTCATTTCGCATTACCTCTCCCTTCCACTAATGATATTACCTCTCCCTTCCACTAATGATATTACCTCCTTGCTGGTTTTCCTTACTCTGGTATCTCTCTCATCCTTCACAATCTGCCCAAGGAATCTTATGACACAATAAAAAGGATGCTGACTTTGAAGTCAGAGGACTCAGGTTCAAATCCTGTTTTATAATTTCCTAATTGTGTGATTTAGGGCAAGTCAATTAAGTTCCCTGGGTCTTAGTTTCCTCATTTGTAAAATGAAGGGGCTGGACTGGATAATCTCTAAGGGCCTTTCCAGCTATAAACATATAATCTTATAACCCGCTGACCTCTAAACTGTTGGTGATTCTCTATTTCCTACAAAATAACATTTAACTCCTTAGCTAGCTAATCAAACTTATTTGATCACTGGGGAAAGAGAGAAGAGGGAAGAGAGGGAAGTATGTAGATGGAAATAGAGTGATGGAAGAATATCCATGAGTTAAAATCCTGACTCTAAAAGATGCCTACCAACCCCTTTGCTTAATCTTACCTGTTTACCTAAGACTGCTATAATTTCAAAGGGCTCTAGCTCCCTTTGCCCATCCCTGAATAAAACTCCAGAGTCCCCAGGAATTAGTGGAGCATCCATAACCAGTCAGCTGCCTGGATTGGTATGGTTTCCTGGGATTCAGCTACTTAGCCACTGTAGCTTCACTTCTATTCAGCATCCTGGGGATAATGGTAGTGTGGAGAGTACACATGCATGAATGAGTACGCTCCCTAAATCAGGATATTTATATCAATAAGTCATGTAAATAAATCAACTAATTATGTAATTTTGTTGATGTTTCTTGAAATTCTTGAACCTGAATAGCACATGTGGAATTCAAGGCCTCCACAAGTCTACTTTTCTATTTTTATTTTTAAAAAAATATTTCCCAATGAGCATATAGTGTTCCGGCCCTCTTGTTCAATTATCTTCTTCATCTTTAACTTTGCAAGGGAGTCCCCTAGGTGTCAAATACATGCCCACTGGCATTCTTCTTGTCTTCTGAGGCTCAGTTTACGTGCCATCTCTTGCAAGAAGTCTTTAATGATTTCCTTCCACTCTCTGGAAGTTAGAAGTGATTTCTCTTTCCATAACTTGCTTACCCCACTCTGTGATTTCAGTGATGTACTTAATCACTGTTTATTTTTGCTTATGTCTAACTTCTCTACTAGATTTTTAAGCTCTTTAAGTCTTAAAAAAGTCTTTGCATGCTCTGAACCCAGCATAGTGCTTTGCACACAGCAGGTGTTTAATAAATGTTTGTTGAATTGAATGAAATGGAATTGGCATAGCAGAAGCTCGCCACTCAAGCAATGAAGAGCATTCTGGAGACAGCTGGAGCAAAAGTGGAACAACGGACAAAAATGTGTTGTCTTGGTTAATGTGATTTCGACTAGCTAATGTAAAAGGCATTGCTGGAGAATTAACATAGGGAGCCTTAGGCAGTCAAATCTGAGGGATCATTCTGTTCATTTTATAATGTGGATTATATTTTATACTCTCGCTAGGAATTCATTATTTGCACATTCTAGAAGGTGTGTTTCCCATTCCACACATTTAACAAGAGCACAGCTCCAGACAAAGCTCATGAAAAGTACAAAAATGATCCCACAATTTAAATTTTGGATTTACCACATTTTAGGTTATTATCCTTCACAGTAGTTTATTTTGCTATTTGGTGTTTACATGGGTAGTCAATATCAAAACGACAAAGTGCCTATGTTCATTCGAAAATACATCTGCAGCTAAGCAGATAACAAAACTTCCAAAAAAATCCACAAGCGTCTATGTATATACATATAGAAATAAGACATAATGCCTAACAAAAAGTGTTTGCGAACATTAATGTTAACTTGTGGGCATACATTGATTTTAAACACATCCTTTACTTTAAATAGCTTTGATTTTCTGTCCAGAAGACAAAAGAGAACATTAATAGCCATCACTTACAGAGCTTACCTAGTTACATGTTAGCTCTTCTGAAAAGATTCAGTGTTGATCACTCTACCAACTTCAGACATTGGATGAATATTCACACCACTAAAGATTAAGGGAATACATGAGCTCTTGCAATTGGAAATGGAATGATTTTAAAGAGGAAGAAAAGAAACTCACTTGGCTTTTTGAAAAAGGCATAGATATCAAAAATGCCTCTGGAATGAAAATAAAATACTTATCTGCCTGTGTACAATGCATTCTCATTAAGAGGACTGAACATTTTTGGAATTTCTGATAATTCAGATGAGGTGTATGTCCTTTGTGGCCTGCAATATTTGCAAATAATGTATAAACTGGCAGTGTGAGGGTACATAGCAGGTCTTTAATAAATACGTTTTGAATTCGATTTCTTTCCAATCAAAATTTTTTTGCTATGATTGGCATCTCTAGTGCTAGGTATGATGCCTGGAATATAGTAAGCACTTAACAAATGCTTGTTGACAACTTTTCACACTTTAAAATTTTTAGCAATTCAAGTGGAATCCTCTGTCTTTTGTCCCTATTATTTCATTCTTCTTCCCAAAAGTACATTGTCCTAATACTTACATACTCTGACAGAGACATCAATTTCACATAGACATCACAAAAAGAATAAGGGAACATAGCTCATCCTAGGTATCAGACATGACATACGCAGGTAGAAAAGTTCTATTTTCTGTTATTTATAATTTTGAAGCTTGCATATACTGTTCTCCCCAAAATAGATACTTTATTAAGACAATGAAAGCCATCTATTCCATATTAGAAAGTTAAAGAATATGCATTTAAAAATGTAAAGAGCTACAGTACTTTCTCTACTAGTAACCATTTTTTTGTTTTCCTTTTAAAAAAAACTTATTTTTTGAATATTTTATGTTCTGTTTCTTGTTACACATAAAACTATTTTTAACATTAGTTTTTTAATGTTGAGTTCCAAATTCTCCCTCTACCCTCCCCCTTCCCTGAGACAGTAAGCAATTTGATATAGGTTATAAATATGCAATCATGTAAAGCATATTTCCATATTAGTCATGTTATGAAATAAAACACAGTACTGGTAACCTTCTTGAGGTCAGGGAAACTGTAGGATTTCCCATAGCATTTTCCTCCATAAATGATAGGAACTAAATAAATAAGTATTTATTGAATTAATGCATGGATAAATGAACACATAATTGTTCTATAATAAAATGATGAAAGGCTATGACATTGTTCCTAGAAGGGAGATATGCAGTCACGAGATTATCTATCTATCTATCTATCTATCTATCTATCTATCTATCTATCTATCTATCTATCTATCTACCTACCTATCCATCCATCCATCCATCCATCCATCTATATCTATCTATCTACTGTGTGTATATGTATGTACATATATGTGTGTGTGTATGTGTGTGTGTGTGTGTAAACGTATGTATACACACACAGAGCAGTGCATATCTTCCCCCAGAATATGGTGACTCAGAGCAATTGCTAGGCTTTGGATGGAGTGTAGGGAGTAAGGAGTTGCCCTACTTATGAAAGTTATCTGGGCAGTGATTCAGTGGAGAGGCTCCGGCCAAAAAATCCTGAGGCCACAGGATCACAAGTTAAAACTAAAAGAAGGAGCAGCTAGCTGGTGCAGTGAATAGAGCACTGGCCCTGGACTCGGGAGGACCTGAGTTCAAATACAGCCTCAGACACACACAAAAAAATCACTCACTAGCTGTGTGACCCTGGGCAAGTCACTTAAACGCATTGCCGAGTCAAAAAACCCAAACAAACAAAAAAACCCCCAAAACCTAAAAGAGACCTTAAGGGTCATCTAGTCTACTCCATTGTACAGACTGGGAAGCTGAGTAGCAGAGAGATTCAGTGACTTGCCCAAAGTCACACAGACAGTAAGTGGGCAGAGTCAGGATTTGAACCCTGCTCCTCTGACTATAAAGCTTTCCTTCTATCCCACCAACGCACCTTGCATGTACATAGCCACTAGAATCTTACACTTAATCAGACTTCTCCAAAATAAAAATGTGCACGGTGGGAGGGAAAGCAGTATGATTTTACCTGGGTCCACACCATACAACTGATTATCTAGTCTGGACAAAAATCCTAGTAGATGAAATTTAAATAGTGTTTTAAGGTTTGTACATTTCATATGTTATCTCATCTGTGCCTTATAACAACCCTGTAAGTTAGGCACAATTATTATACCCATTTTTCAGATAAGGAAACCAAGGTTCAGATAGTTAAGGTCACTTGCCCATTGGGGTCATGCAACTAGTAAAACACGAGGGAAAAAATGAACTCAGGTCTTCCTACATTCAAATATAATGCCATAGCCACCTCAGTATGCTGGTTCACAAAAGAAAGATACACAAATGTTAGGGAAAATTCACTTGCACCGTATGGAATAAAACCATGACTCTGGTTTTTACTGGATTCTTCCAAAGGGTAGTAATTTACTTGCTCAGTGTCAACTATGTGATATTGTGTGACAACACAAAAAGTGTAGTTTCTAGCTTGTTGGTTCAGTTTATTGGGACAAGAGGTAGCTCGGTGGTATGGTGGAGAGAGAGCCGGACCTAGAATCAGGAAGACTTGAATCCAGCTTCTGACACTTACTAGCTGTATGACCCTGGCCAAGTCACTTAACCAAGCGCGGGGAACCTGTGGCCTGGAGGCCATATGCGGCTCTCTAGGTCCTCAGATGCTGCCTTTGACTTCACGTTGAAGTTTGGATTCAGTCAAGGGGCCACACTTGAGGACCTAGAGTGCCAAATGTGGCCTCCAGGCTGCAGGTTCCCCACCCCTTCACTTAACCTCAGTTTGCCTCAGTTTCCTCATTTGTAAAATGGGGATAATAATAGCACCTACCTTCCAAAGTTGTTGTGAGGATCAAAAGAGATAATACTTGTAAAGTGCTTAGCACCCGACCTGGCACATAGTTAGCACATGGAGCTCTAATAATAAAGGACAGATCCTTGAATTAAATCTAAGCCCAAATAAGTAGGGAGTGCAATGCAGGGTTTGGATGAGTGACCTGACTCTGAGACTCAGGTTGCAGAGGGCACAGTAATCAATTGTTTAATAAACAAATTAAAAATAAAACCTCCTGACTGGGCATATAGGTGATTTTTGTCCCATGAGCAAAATCTTGGCACTGATAGGTACAAGTTCAAGAATGAAAAACAGGCTTACCTTCAGGGGCCTTGGAAATCTTAACCCTAGTATCTGGCCACCTTGATTCTATAATAGGATTTCTTGCAAGCTTATAAAATACTGTAATTTTTTTTTGCCTGCATACTTCCTGTGTACATGACCAGTAGCTTCGGACATTAAGGTCAGGAATCAAATCTAAGGCCTTATTGCACATCCAGGGAAAATTACTTTTTTGAATAACATATGGTGCAACTTTCAACTCTAAATAGTCTAGGGGGAGTTCAAATCTCAACAATTACACATTCAGAATGAACAAATTATACATGATTTTCCCTATATGATCTTAAGCTGCTTTATCATAACTTTTCTCAAAGTTATTCCTACATCACACTACAATACATATTATGTTCACAGATAAATTCTAATGCAATTCAGTGACTTTCAAAGTTGTTCTTTCACTTGGCTAGTCAAAATATTTTCTTACTACATGGGCGCTCTTAGAGAATTTGAACATTTTCGTTAATTTTCCATCTAGTTTAGTTTAGATTTACATGTGCTTTTTCCCCCTCTCTTACCCCTTGGAGATCTTGTATAATTAATAAATGAACTGAGCAAGGAAACCTAATGCAAATACAGTCTAAATGTTAGAAGCAAGATGCACACCAGACTGAATCTGATATGATAGCTTTTTCTAAAATAGGATTAGGCAGTGTTTCAAATTGTCAAGAATCAATTCTTGTGGGACATCATTGCAGAAATGATGATACAGAGATAAGAAAGCATTTTTCCTATGGCAAAATCACAAGTCAGAGCTTGCCACTTACATTATCCAAGATAAGTTTGGTGATTATTCTTTAAATGAACATTGATTTTTGTATTCCTTCCAATCTCCGAGAAATTATTCTGGTTTCCAGAATAGGCAATTGCTAACGTGTGTCAAATATTTTCTCACGGAGTGGTTGCTTTTCTAGCCAAACAAAGACATTTCTTCACGTATGAGATTTTTGCCATATGATGTTTTAAAAGAACACAATAAAAAAAAGAAATCCTGTATATTTATTTTTTGTTGGGGAGCCCACAAGGTGGCACTAAAGAGAAAAGTGACTGAAAAAGTGAAAACTACAGGCAAGCAACTTAACAGTTCTGAATCAATACTATCATAAAAATTATATCCATTTTATGAAACTACAATTAAAAATTTAGTCTGAAAGGAAAGTAACTATAACAAAAATTCTGTATTTTCTTCCAAAAATGATTTTGGGGGGAATGAATTCAGTTAAGCAACTGATTACTTTAAAAATATATCCTTTTGTTTGACTAAATTTAAATCTTGCCCCGTATTTTGTGGGGATAAGGAGGTGATGGTGGTAGCAAAGAAGGGTTTGCTGTTGTTTTTTAAAGTAGATTTAGGGACTTATTTCAAAGCTGATAAACTGTAGGAAGATAGAAACTTTGTTGCAGCAGAAAAACCTTGGGTTTGCATTCATCAGTCCTGGGTTCAAATATCAGCTCTGCTCCTTATTATCTGTGTGACTTTAGGTAAATTTTTTAACCTCTATGGGCCTCAATTTCCTCATCTGTAAAATGAAGTTGGACTAGATGATCTCTGAAGTCACTGGCATAACCAATGCTGCATCGTTTATTACTTTTTTAAAATTTAATTTAATTTTATTTTTATGGTAATTTTAATTTATTTTTTTGCTTTCAACATTTACTTCCACAAGATTTTGAGTTCCAAATTTTCATCCCATCTCACCCCTCCTCCCACCCCAAGATGGCATGCATTCTAAATACCCCTTCCCCTAGTCTGCCTTCCCTTCTATCTCTCCCCCTCTTTTCTTATCCCCTTCCCCTTCAATTTTACTGTAGGGCAGGATGGATTTCTGTACCCCATTTCCTATATTTCTTATTTCCTAGTTGCGTGTGAAAACATTTTTTTTAAACATGTATTTTTAAAACTTTGGGTTCCAAATTTTCTCCCTTCTTCCCTCCCCACCCATCCTCATTGATAAGGCAAGCAACTCAACATAGATTATACATGTGCAGTTATGGAAAACACTTCCATAGTAGACATGCTGTGAAAACCTAACTCTATTTCCCTTAATCCTATCCTGCCCACCCATTTATTCTATTCTTTCTTTTGACCCTGTCCCTCCTCAGAAGTATTTGCTTCTGATTACCCCCTTTCCCAATCTGCCCTCCTCTCTATCATTCCCCTACTCTCTTGTCCCCTTCCCCCCCTATTTTCCTGTAGGGTAAGACAGATTGCATCATTTATTACTTCAAGGACTATGTTTCCACTGGTGGGATGGTTCTTCCATCGATGTGGTTCGAAATCTCGCTACATTTCAGGAGACAGCTTGAGTGGTAGTGCAGCATCTTCCCCCCACTCTCTGCCATCGTCAGGTGGCCAGTCTTCTGTCATATCAAACTGATAAACCTCTCCAAACTTAGCTAGGCAGACATAGGAACCATTGATGGGGCTGTTTGTGAATCTTTTTCAGAATTTGTTATCCAAACGTATCACCTCTTGTTCCTCGTATATGTCACAGCCTCTCAGGATCGGGGTCGTCTCTGCTGCATGGCGAGGACTATTGAAGGACTGTCCATCATAGTAATACAAAACCCAACAATTGGGTACTTACTTTCAAAATAGAATAATAGGGATGACTTTAAAACCTAGGCAAGAATAAGACATTTTGATCAATTTTCAATTATTTGCATTTCAGGAAGCTTTCTTCTTTTCTAATGTTGTATGTAAATTTACTTTTTTCTTAGGGCACCAAAACAGAATCCCTGAAAGTCCTTCATTTGGGTGGATAATTGTTTCTACGAATATTGGTGGAGATCATGGGGTCTTTAGAAGTCATTTACATATTGAGTTTATATATTTTCATTGTTATGTGATCCTGAGAGAGGAAGAAAGAAGAAATATTTACATGCTAATATGTTAAATTGATATGATTAAAATATTATTCAAATAATGCTTGATGAGTCTCTGTGCTAGCATTTAGCACAGTACTCAGCACATAGTAGGTGTTTTAAGAAATGATAGTTGAATTGAATTTGCACATACACAAACAAAGTTCATCATCTGAAGATTGACTACCAGGTGATGAAATTTTTGAGCCACAGAAACTCATTGAGACCTTCCATTGTGGAGAGTGGGTAGTGGGTGGCCAGGGAAGGAGGGTGACAGATTGTAATCTGTGTTATTGAAGGGGTTCCCACAGTGATGAAACCACGAATCTTTTTAAGTGCTGTAGAAAGTAGTGCTCCATACTTGTGTAGAGGTGGGATTCTCCATTCCTTAGGAGCACTTGCTTTATGTTGCCAGTGGAGAAGAGAAGGAAGGTAGATAAAGTTATCTTTTGTGCCATCTCTACCCAAGCTACTGGATGGCACATTTTCAGTAGAAGGATATATTGTGAAGTCCCTAGATCTTTCAATGACATACTGATTAGCCTTTATTGGAATATTATACTACTTGTGGGATCAATTTAAAAAGTACTGGATTTGGCATCAAAAGACTTGAATTCAAATATCAGTTGTGCTACCTAATACCTATAATTAGGTAATTCACTTACTTAACCTATATAGACCTCAGTTTCCTCATCACTAAAATAAGAGAGCTATACTAGATAATTTACAAAGTAAATTTTTGCTTTAAATCTCTGATCCTATAACCTACTTGGAAAAAAATCAGTTACTTTGGGCCAAATGTAGCCTTTAAAAATATTCATACTCAATCTTATGACTTCATTGCTAGTGACATTTCAGTATATAAAATTTTAGTATACATTTCTCCTCTTTTTCATTTATCACAGAGTAAATTTAAGAAAATAAAACCGATTACTATTTAAAGGAAATGTCTTGTTGCTACATGGTTCTTTATTTATTGATCAAGTGTTGTTTGGTTGATTCAGTCATATCTGATTCTTTGTGACCCAATTTGGGGTTTTCTTTTTCTTTTTGTTTTTTGTTTTAGGCAATTGGGGTTAAGTTACTTGCCCAGGGTCACACAGCTAGTAAGTGCCAAGTGTTTGGTCTGAGGCCAGGTTTGAATTCAGGTCCTCCTGACTTCAGGGCCGGTGCTCTATCCACTGCACCACCTAGCTGCTCCCCACCCCTCCCTGCCCCCCACTCCCATTTTCTTGAAAAAGATACTGGAGTGGTTTGCCATTTCCTCATCCAGCTCTTTTTACAGGTGAAGAAACTGAAGCAAACAGGGTTAAATGACTTGCTCAGGATCACGCAGCTAGTAAATGTCTGAGGCTACATTTGAATGCAGGTCTTTCTGATTCCAGGTCCAGCACTTTATTCACTGGGCCACATAGCTGCCCCTCATCAATTGTACTATAGTTGAACAAACATTTATTACGTGCTTACTGTGTGCAAGGTCCATTGAAATAAATATGTGAAATAAATATGGATTGGGAGAGAATCAGCACTATTGGGTAAAGGGATGAATAGGCAGCATTAGAAGATAGATGGAAAAGGAAAAAACAGAAAGCAAATTTTCACTGTCTTTATGTTAATATCTACATTCCTGTTTATTAAGCAGATTATTGTCATGGTTTTTAAAAAAAGTGTGAAGTATCATTCACAATCTTGTAAATGTAGAGCCATCAAGTAAGCCAGGTCAAAGATATGTTTTTTTAATGACTACAAGAGTTAAGATTCCTAAGACATGTAAACTCCTTGTTTTGCAGTATGAAAAGAAGCTCCAGTCAACCATTTCAGCTCCTTAGCTCTGAATCAAGAATGATGTTTGCGTTCTTTTCTGTCACTAACTCATGAAAATTAAAAGTGTATTTACTCAGCTCAGGACTGGTCTACATTCTTCCACATTAACACGCATGCATGTCTTCCGACGCCTGGTGGAACATTTTCCATTAATAACACATTATAGCGGGGGCTACCAATAGGCAAATTTGAACATTTAATATGAGCATTTTGCTTTTTTTTTGGATCTTCTCAGCCAAATGTAGGCAGAGTCAATACGTTTGTGCAACTTGTATTTCCAATAAAAAATGATGCCCATATATTTATATTATCCAGCTGTTCTTCAACTATCAGTGAAATTGTTGAGGTCGACAGCAATCTTTACCAAGTTACATGTGACCTATTCTGTTTGCATCAGTTGGTTTGTGTTACATTTACGGATTTCAGAAATAAACTGCAGACATCCCTATGATATACAGTTTACCCTTTTTATTGAATTTTCCTATTAAGACAATAAACTATGAAAAGAAGAGCTGAGGTTTCTAATAGAGAACCCAGAGATATCTCTTCATTGGACATAATAGGAACTAATGCTAGAATGAGGAAGTATACTATTTGCAGTTTAGTTTGTTTTTTCCTTATAGTTGTTATCTAGGGAAAATATCTCCCAATGATTTTTGAAAGTTGTGCTACTTGCTTTATTTCTGTGCACTTATAATGTATGCTAGTATACTGATAGTTTCGGGAAGGGTTTGGTTTAGTTTAAGATTTAATATTGCCCTGATTTCTCAAAGTCAGCTTATCTATTGGGCATGTTATGTATAAGAAAAGGTTGAGAAAAACCAATCAGAATTTTCATTCATACGCCAAACAACAACTTGGCAAAAATAGAATATAGAAAAATGTACAGAAAATAGAAAAATAGAATATAGAAAACTGTATAGAAAATAGAAGAAATAAAATATAGTAAACTGTATAGAAAATAGAAGAAATAGAATATAGAAAAATATCATTCAGAACTAGAAAGGATCTTAGTAAGCACTAGGCCCAACTCCCTCATTTTATGTATCTGGAAACTGAGGCCCAATCAAGTTAAGTGACTTGCTCAAGGTCACATAGGTGAAGAGAAACAGTTGGGATTTGCCTCCAGCTGCAGCACTGGTTCCAGTACACCTGTTACCTCATGGTTTTCCTTATGCCAACCAACTTGCATTGAATGGTTTTAAATTTAAATGCTTCATGTCATTTATTTTATCTGGTGGATTGTAAATGTCTTGGGATTTCAGCATTCTTGTTCTCTGTACAGTTAGGCAGTCTTATTTTTTTCAGGATGAGACTGTATTTTGGCTGGTTCCCCTCTTTCCATTTGTGAGGTGAAAGAGCTGCAGATGTGTTCTAAAAGGGAGATTCTTTCAAAAAACTTTCCAGCCAATGAATAATGTTGATTTTTACTGGCAGTCTGACTGCTAGAAGACCTGCCACTGCTCTTATTTTAAACTGAGTGTGATGCATCTTTGTATATTCATCACGCCCATTCAGCTTGTTTGTTTTTCTTTCATTTCCATGTTTCTACTAAGCATGTTAGATAAAAACAATATGTAAACTTGTTGAAGGCAAAGATGGTGTTTTTAAAAATCATTTTAATTGACTTAGGGCTGGAAGGAAACTTAAACATTTTTTTAAACAGGGAATTTCCTTTAGAGATGAAGAAACTGAGACCCAGAGAGGTTGGATAACTTCATAGAATTATAGATACAGGGCTAGAAAAGAACTTAGAGGTTAATTCATCCAATATCCTTATTTTCTAAGGATGAAACTGAAGTTCTGCATCATTAAGTGATCTATCTAAGGCCATGGAAGTAGGAGTAGGAGAGCTAAGATTCAAACTCAATCTGAGTGATACTAACTGGTGCTGTTTCCTCTGTATTGACATTTCCTCTTCCACCTTGTCCAAATTCACAGAGCAACAGGGAGTCACTCAGGGCTTTTGAGCAGTGGAGTGACTGGCTGTGCTTTTAGAAGTTTATTTTGGCAGGTATGGGGTAGATGGATTGGAGAAGGAAGGTAATGGAATCAAGGAGGCCACTTAGGAAGCTAAGGAAAGGAGAGAGGTGATATGGGCCTGAGCCAGGGCTAAGAAGAGGGAAGGGGGTGAATGTGAGAGATTTTGTGGAGGTAAAGCTGACTATGACTACTAACTGGATGGGTGGAGGGTAAGGAGAGGAAAGAGTCAAGGACTAGTCTTAGTTTACAAACCTAGGTAAATTGCAGAATGGTGGAGCCCTCAAAATAAAGGATAAGTTTGGAGGAGAGACAGATGGAAGGGGAGGGGATAAAAGTTAGAAAGATAGTAAGAGACTGATATGCCAAAGTGAGTTCATTTAGGTTGCATCTATATGGGAACAAAATGTTATGGTGATTTAATATTAAAAACACATAAGAACATATTAGAAACATGATTTATTTCTAATTTTACAAGTCACAATCAAATATGGCAACTATACTAACTGCATTTTTTATTGTATAATCAGAAAAAACCCATCATTTAAAAATTCTTCCAATGTGTAATAGTCTTCCAATAGTCTCTTGAAAGTAAATAAATAGGGCACTATATTAGGTTACATGTCCAACTGATTTGGATATCTGATTTGATTGTTGGAATAGGACCATGGCCTTAGACCTGGAAAGGACCTCAGAATCAAGCTAGTCTGACTGACTCTCCCATTTTACAGATGAGAAAAGTGAAACCCAGAAAAATAAAGTGACCTGTCTTAGGTTACACAGGTAGTAAGGTTTGGAGCTTGGATCTGGATTCTCATCTTCTGACTCCAGATTCAGTGTGCTTACCAATGCATCACACATTTGATTAAGTGATCTGTAATGCTGAAGATAAGTATTATGGTAGTCATTTATTTGTTGATTTATTAAGCCCTTATCACATGTCAGGCAGCTTATCAGGCACTAGAAATACCAGTACAAAGAATGAAACAATTCCTCCTTGCAAAAAGCTTCTAATGGAGAAGATGAATTACAAAATAAACATATACAGTATAAATATTCAATGAATAAAGATTAATATATACAACATATACAAGGTGGGAGGGAGGGCACTATAGAAGAGCAAATAGGAAAGGCTTCATGTAAGAGATAGTGCTTGTACTGCAACTTAATGGAAGAGATGGACTCTGAAAAAGAGGTACCACCTGAAAATTTACTATTTTTTACTAACATCTGAGGGTAACATGATCAGTCTTTAAAGGACAAATGTTAACGCAAAGCTCAAATACTTTTGCAAAATTACATCAGCATATTAGAGGAATGGAACTATGTATACTTTGAATGAATGAATAAAAGTTAACATTTATATAGCACTTACTATGTGCCAGGCAACATGTTAAGTGCTTTATAATTACTGTCTCATTTGATCCTTACGACAACTCTGGGAGGTAAGTTCTCTTATCCTCATTTTACAGATTGAGGCAAACAGAGTCTAATTAACATGCCCAGGGTCACATAGCTAGTAACAGTCTGAGGCTGGATTTGATTTCAGGTCTTCCTGACTCCAGGCTCAGCACTCTATCTATCCACTGAGATAAAAACAGTAGAACATTGATGACACTGTCATTCAGGGGTGGAATTAGAACTTGGATAAAAGATTAATATTGTGGGAAGCTATGATGCTTTAGGGAATGATTCCCCTATAACCTGTAGGAAAAAAAAAAAACTGTGTTACAGTGAAGTTCTGGTACATTTTTAAGCTAACTTCTTGTTCACTTGAGACAGTAAGTAGCTTGCATAAAATATAATTCAACTTTATTTCAAAATGTATCAGTATTGTCTCATGCCTGCTTCTTATAATAATAATAACTTGCACTTATAAAGTGCTTTGGGATTTATAAAGTGCCATCCTTACCTGTAACCTCGTGAAGTACATAGTATAAGAATGATCATATCCATTTTATAGGTGAGGAAAGGAAGTTTAGAAAAGTTAAGTGAATTGTTCACAGTCACACAGCTAGTAAATTTCAGAGGTGAGATTCAAACCCAGATCTGCCTCCAAGTCCAACAGTCTCCAAATCCAGTCGGTACCTAGTTGCTTAAACATTGTCTCCCTCATTAAAGCCATGAGATCCTTGAGAGCAGGGACTGTTTTTTGCCTTTCTTTATATATCCAGAGCTTAGCACAGTGCCTGCCACATAGCAGGCACTTAAATATGCTAGTTAACCTATTGCCAGGTATATACACACACAATAGAAAACAACAGCAGGCAAAGAAAGAGTTTAGGAAAACAATTTGTTTATACTTTAGGCTATCTTTGTAACTTTGGTGGAATAATAGAATTGTCAGTCTTTAGAGATCATCTTGACCACTCCCCTCCCCATTTTACTGGTTAGGAAACTGAGGTCCAGATGGGGGAAGTGACAACTGAAGCCACACTGAGAGTTTCTTTTGCTGATACTGATTTATACGATTAAACAGAAAAAGAAACCGACTCCCATGGAGTACATACAACCAAATACATACGGATGGCAAGAGCATGGTGACTTAAAAACAGCAGAAAAATTTAACTTGAGCAGCATGTGGCATTTCCCTTTGTCTGTTACTAGCGGCCCACATAAAATGTGCTTTAAAACGCCCTGCCACTTCTTTCATATTACATTTTAAAGCCTTTAAATAGTTACTTTGAATATATGGCACTGGGCATTTCTCCCATTTGGGGGCTGGTACCTCACCTGGCAGGATAATAGCCTTCTATTACTACTAATAACCTAGATGGCTTAGTAGATAGAGCACAGGTGTCAGGCCTATAGTCAGGAATACCTGAATTCAAATCCAGCTTCAGATACTAGCTGGGCAAGTCATTTAACTTCTGTTTGCCTGTTTTCTCATCTGTAAAATGGGGTTAATAATATCACCTACCTCCCAGGGTTGGTGTGAGGATGAAATGGGATAATAATTGTAGAACCCAGGCACTGGGTTAAGTGCTATATAAATGTTAGTTATTATTATTATTACTAATATTATTTCTATTGGTGGGTGGACGATGGAAGTTTAGTTGTATGTAGTTGGTTTGCTGTGTGATATATTTCAACTTTGCACTTATGAGACTACCTAAGTAGTATAGCAAGAACAAATTGCTGGGGTGGGTCTGTGAAATAATTTGTGGAAATGGGATAGTTTTCATAATGTCAGCTAAATGTGAAGACCTCAAAGGCTCTGCAAATAGCAATTACTTCCCGCCTTCATCCTTCAAACTGCTGTTTAGGCTCAGGACCCATGGGGATTTGTTTTTCTTCAATCTGGGGATTCCTGTGTCTCGTGTCATCTTTCAGAAGATGGCTTTCTGAGAATTGTTCTAATCATGTTTTTGCCACACTAATTCTGAAAGGGTTGATGTGCTCTGTGCTCATATTCCCTCTGCACTAAAATGAAAAATTCCCATAAATGCAGCCAGTTCATAAATAGGTAAAAGAGTCCTCCTCAAACATGCTTAACTGCACCCTGCTGTCAAGTGTGCCTAATATGCAACCCAGAAAACGCTTCCAGTTGAGATAACTCTTCTAAGAAGGTTTAAACAACTTTTTAGGATTCAAATTGGAAAAGCCACAACAAACAATCCTGGCAAAGTGAAATGGTCAGTTATCAGTACCACGATACAATCGAGAAGTATTACATTGTCTTGGGTAACTCAGAAACAGATCTCAATTATCTGGAAAACTGCTTCCATTCTTAACTCGATCAGAGCAAGCATGACCTTACTGACCACATGGTCGTTATTATGTTATTAATTAATTCCCTAACCTCGAAAAATTTTTAGAAGGTGAATATTAACCTTAATGGTCTTTACACCATAGGGTTCTTTCTCCTAAACTTGCTTACCATTACCTCTTTTTAAAATTATTTTCTTTCCAATTAACAAGCACTTATTTTCTCTCCCTCCAAATTTTCTCCCCCCCTCCTAATATACCAAGATAAGCTCCAAATGTATATGTGCCTTATATATAAAAGGCCACATCATTTAGAGGAGCAGTGAAGAAATCACCTTTCAGATCTATTGATAGGGGAAGAGTTCATGACTAAACAAGGGAGGGAGAGGATCAGAAGACAAAATGGACAATTCTAATTAGATAAAATTTAAAAAGTTTTTGCACAAATAAAACCAGTGCATTCATCAGTCTTCATTACAAGCCTGGATGTATATAGTATAAATATAATGCATGTAGTAAGGATTTGTAGAATTTACTTCAATTTCCATACCGTCCCGGAAATCCTCTGGAGAGGGTGATCTGTAATCTGACACATGCCACATCTCATCTGAGGCTGCTCTGCCTTTGCTACAGGCGTGTGTATATTCGCCTAGGGCTCCTACGATTCCTTCAGGCGGAGCCATGGTAGGGGTGAGAAAAGGGAGGAGAAGAGGGGTGACAGTGGGGCTTGTTGCTCTGAAGATTTACAATGCACTTCTTGCAGGCTGCTCAGCAACCCCCTCTGGAGCTGTGGGTGTCTTGTGTGACAGAGCGGAGAAAAGCTCTCTAATCTCTCTGTGCTGCTCAGTTCCCCTCCTCCCCCCTTTTCTCCCTCTCCTTTGCCTTTCTCGGGGAGTTTCAGTCACTGAATGCAGCCTGGGTAGCCTTTGCAATCTACTCTGGGCGCGTGTATATGCACACACACGCACACACACGCACACACACACACACACACACACACACACACACACACACACACGCACTGTCTCTCCCCACGGGGATATATACTGGAAGGGAACCCAGAGCATCACCTACCTGAAGGTGCAGGCTGCCTGGACACTTCTTGTTCACTTGCCATCTCTGGAGGGAAGACACATCGGAGCCAGAGATAGCAGCTGTGCGATCCTCAAGCCCAAGCCGCTTGCCAGCTGCGGCCAAGGTGCTGGAGGAAAAGAGAACGAATAGAACAGCGAGAAGGGGGGACTCCCTCCCAGGCACTGCCGTCACCCCGCGCCCTCCTTGCCTCCCAAGCTGTGCGGAGCTTGGCTCGGGCTCTGCCCGCCGCTGCTGCTGCCGCCGAGCTGATCCATCCTACCACGAGCGCTGAGAACCACTGCGGGAGGTGGAGTCGGAGACCGCGGGAGCTCTAACTTCCCCAGCCTGACTCCACCTCGGTCCCTCTGCAGGCTGTTTTCTCTCCTGTTCTTCGCCACTGGCAGACGCTCTGCGAAGCTCCCGCGGAAAAGGAGGCTAGAGAGCGCTGCTGTGTGGAAGATGCGGGAGTCAGCCCGGTGGAAGAGGGGCGGGGGCAGCAAGTGCTGAAGAGTCCTGGCCGTCCAGCCGGCGGCGGCGCCGGCGGCGGCGGCGGGCACGGAGGCGCAGCTGGAGAAGTAGAGGGCGCGCTCGAGGTGGGGTGGACCGGCGAGGGGGCACCACAGCTTCTCCAAGTTGGGCTTGTCCCGGAGCCTTTTGGGGCCAAGAGTGCAAGGAGAGATGCGGCAACTGAGCGGGAGCGCGGACGCCGTGGGGTGCTCCTGCCCGTGCCCCCCCTGAAAGCTCCTGGGGTCAGCGAGCCCCGGATCGAGTCCCACTCCCCAGCCTTTCAGTCGTGCGCCCCGGGCCCCCCGGCGTTCCCTCTGATGTCTGTGCTCCTGGTGGCAGCCGACGCTGCGGCTGCGGCCGGCCCGCAGGAGGTGCCCGAGGGAGCCGAGGAGGGGGAGGCCGTGTGATGGCCCTGGACGGAGAGCGGGAGCAAGAAGAAGAGAAGAGAAAGAAGAAGAAGAAAAAGAAGCGGAGGAAGAAGAAGGAGGGGGCCGAGAAGAACAGCGTGCCCTTCAGCCCCATGATGATCGAGGACGACTCGGCGCTCCGGACCGGCGGCAGGGGGCTCTCGGGCCAGTGGGCGGACTCCGTGGGGGTGCGGCCCCGCACCACCGAGCGCCACATCACCGTGCACAAGCGGCTGGTGCTCGGCTTCGCCGTGTCCATCCTGGCGCTGCTGGTGGTGACTATGATCGCAGTGCTCCTCAGCTTGCGCTTCGAGGAGTGCGGAGCAAGCGCCGCAGCGGCCGCCGCGGGGGCCGAGGCAGATGGCGCTGCTGGGGGTGCCCCGGCTCGGACCAGCAGCAACAGCAGCGTAGCAGGCTCGTCCCACCGGCCTGGAGGGGAGCCCGGGAGGCCGGGGGCTCCCGGGGGCGTCGCGCCTGGGAGCCCTGCAGCCAAGGAGCCGTCGGAAGAGGAGGAGCAGGGACGCCGGCAGCCCTGGACTCAGCTGCGCCTGCCTGGTCACCTGAAACCCCTGCATTACAACCTGATGCTGACCGTCTTCATGGAGAACTTTACTTTCTCTGGGGAGGTCAACGTGGAGGTGGCGTGCCTCAACGCCACCCGCTATATCGTGCTGCACGCCTCCAGGGTGGTGGTGGAGAGGGTGCAGGTGGCGGAGGATCGCGCCTTCGGGGCGGTGCAGGTCGCCCGTTATTTCCTGTACCCCCAAAACCAGGTCTTCGTGGTGGTGCTCAACCGGACCCTGGAGGCGCAGAGGAATTACAATCTCAAAATCATTTACAACGCCTTTATCGAGAATGAGCTGCTGGGCTTCTTCCGCAGCTCCTACGTGCTTCACGGGGAGAGAAGGTACGGGGAAAGACACAGAGAGGGAGAGGGAGAGGGAGAGGGAGAGGGAGAGAGAGAGAGAGAGAGGGAGGGAGGGAGAGAGAGAGAGAGAAACAGAGAGAGAGACAGAGACAGAGACAGAGAGAGAGAGACAGAGAGAGACAGAGAGACAGAGAGAGAGAGACAGAGAGAGACAGAGAGAGAGAGAGACAGAGAGAGAGAGAGAGAGAGAGAAAAGGAGGGAGGCCGGTCCCCCTGAGCTGCCCCACCCCGTGCAGATAGACCCTGCTGTTTTTTGTCACCCCTAACATCAGCTAGCTCTTCTTGACCCTTGGGGAAGGTAAAAGAGAGTGGGGGTGGGTAGCTAGCTAGCAAGCATACCTGGTTTTTCGCCTCTTCCTTTACTGAGATCGCTTCCAGCTTCTCTAGTCCCTTGGAACACCATTACCATGTAAGCACCTCCAGCCAGTCACCAAAGTTCTATAGCCACCGGCAAAAGGGTTTGTTTACAAGTTTGTTTTTTGGGGAGTGTGCAGTTTAGTCCATGATGCTGGAAATCTGCCAAGATGACAGTTGAAGTAAAATTTTCAGCAGTAGCAGAAACCAGAATCAGATTTTTATGTCTATTAAAAAAAAAAAACAGGAAAAAATAGACATAGTGTGTTTTCGCGTTGGATTCAGAACGATGTATTCCAGATTCCTATTCATTCTTTAAACTTGATCTTGGGATGGCCAGGGATAAGTGGAGAGAGGGAAAGGGAGAGAGAAAGAGAGAGGGGGGGAGAGAGAGACAGAGAGATGGAGAGAGAGAGACAGAGAGACAGAGAGACAGAGACAGAGACAGAGACAGAGACAGAGACAGAGAGAGAGAAAGATGCTGCCAGATGAAACTTTGCTGAAAGAAATTTCAAATGGCAGAAAGTTCAGCATAGGAGGATTAGGAGTAGCAGGGTTTAACTGGGTGCTTCTTTACCGATGGTGACTAGTGTTGTGCAACATACTGCTTGAAAGCAGGGTGCTTTCTTAGCACAGGAAAGCTGATTTTACTGGTAATCACTCCAAGGCCACCATTCACAAGTTGCTGGTATCATCTGGAGTACTTGCCAGCTAGAGTACGTGAGGGAAAGCATCCTCAGGTGTCACTAACAGAGATGGCCATTTGGTGCATTTTTGATTAGTACAGCTATATTTTTACATCTTTGGAGGTTATGAGTATGTACTGCTCTCCCTCTGTTTCTTCCCTTGACCCATTTTTAACAGTAACATTTACTTTATTTTGAAAATTAGTCAAATGACTAAGTAGGTCAGTGGTTGTCCAAAGGGGAAATCATAAAAGATCAACAACTTTGGAGGTAGAGTGAGATAGTAGGGGGTCTGAAAAGGAGCTGTAAAACCCAAGAAGCTGCTGAGGTGCTTTCAAAGGGAAGTTATTGTCACATAGTAGGTTGGCTGAGTCATAACATCTGGAGTACAGAGAAGTTTTTATTGTATAGGATGAATAAGTGCCCTTATCCTAATAAGACACTCAATAATAAGCCCTGTGATGGAGGAATAAGGAAATATTGAGTATGTTTTCCTTCTAAGTGGTATGATAAATGCACGGAGCATTCCAGTTGTAAAACATCTCCTATCTTTCAAATAGATTTTAAAGGCATACCATATTTCTTTAAGAAACCAGCCCTTATCACATCACATATGGGGTGGTGGTGGGAGAAGCCAGAAAGGCATCAAGGTAATTTATGTCTTTTTAAAGACTATTTTGGGAAGGAGGGTGATCCTGGCCAGTAAGTTCACTATTATAGGGATCTCCCAGTGTGGAAACTACCTCTGTCCTTTAATGATATACAACTCCTTCTATAGTTTATAAATCTTGAAGAATCACCTGGTGCATTTACATATTGAATGAGTTCCTGTATTCATACAACTGGTCTGCATCAGAAATAGAACTCAAACCCAGGACTTTCAGACTTCAAAGCCAGCCCTTTTGACCACGTCGGTCGCCTCTCTCTTTAAAAGATTTAAGCTTTTAAAATGAGAATTTTGCTAGCTATACATTGCTATAGAATAGCTCTGTTATGACCAAATAAATATTTCCCAGAAACTGTTTTACATCAGAATGAAATGTTTAGATTTCTCCTGGAATAATTTGTCACATAATTTTTTTAGTCAAATGCTTTTCAAATAATAACAGTTAAAAGATCAAATGTTTCTGTGTTTTCTCCTGCTGGTTTCTAGTATAGTGTTGTACATATTTTCTTTCTACTTCCCTTTTACCTGTTTCCTCAAAGTCTGAATTAACTTGGTTGAAAGTTTTACTGAGTACACATGGTTCAGAGCTATGCTCCAATAGAAATGCAGGAGTTCCCAAGTCCTCTCTCTGCTTCCAGAAATACCAAAACAATTCTAATTCTAAGTAGTATGTTAATGAAAATTGTTAGTGTTCTTCATCCTCCTACCCTGATGCTATAGTAAATATCATTTCTTGGATATGTACATGGAGGGCATAGAAAATCAAGTCCCCCCCACCCCAATTCCTCCAACTATGTTGTCAGTACTACACACACACACACACACAAAACACACACTTTCATTACTATGGTTACTAGTTTTTTTTTTAACAGACCAATATTGTTTCAGCTGTGGATAGTTTTCATTTTTACAATTTTATCATTATGAATGGAAGTAAATTGGCATTCTAAAAATCTCATTTGTCTGAAAGGATACAGATACAGAGCCTGAGTTTTCATTTAGTTAATGATGAATTGTTCTATAGTTATCCCAAACTTTTGCATAATCAGCTAACTAAAACCAAATTGGCACTTAAGTGCAAATAATTTAAAATACTTGTAAAATATGATAGTATTATATATTTAAAGTCTTAATGCACATTAGTATAATCTTCTGCCCAGAGACATCTGGTGATATAAACCTGTGGCACTAAGTAGGGTGAAGATAATAAAATTAGATTCCCCTTTTTAAGCTTACCCCCTACCCCACCCCTTCCACCCGAGTTGGCAGATCAGTGGTCTGAGCCCCTATTTGATAAAAAAAGAGACAATATTATCATAGCCTGCAGATCTGAAAGGGAGAAGTTGAGAAAAATAGCCCATAAAGCTCTGAGATTCTACTTGTGCTTCTCCTTGTGAGTATAATATTCACTTACTTGAGGAGGTGAAAAATCACCTCTTTTAGGCAATCTGCTTGACTTCCTAGAAGAGACAACTTGTCATTTGTGAATAATGTTAAGTGAAATAGTTTCTCTTAGAATTAAAATGTTTTCATCTTCAAGCAAAGTAGTTCTTTCAGACAGACTACATACCTACTTGAAAGACAATTTTTTCCCCAAGTAGATAAACAGTAATCTTACAAGGTGTATTGTACCTGCGTTATGTAGCTAGGCACAGTGAGTGTGGAGTCAGGAAGACCTGAGTTCAAATCTAACCTTAGACACTCACTTGCAGTGTGATTCTGGGCACATCATGTAACCATTTTGCCTCAGTATCCTCAACTGTAAAATGGGGATAATAATAGCACTTACCTCCCAGGATTGTTATGAGGATAAAATGAGATAATATTTGTAAAGTGCTTATTAGCACAGTGCCTGGCACATAGTAATCATTTAATAAATGCTTATTCACTTCCCTTCTGGTTTCCTTTGCCTTAATGTGCCATGTGGGGACATGCTTCTTAGAAGTAGGCAAAAGTATTCGTTTACCTGAGGCAATTGCCTCTTCTAGGGGGCCAGATGGTGAGCAGGCCCATGTTAAAAGTAGGGTACCTTTATTTAGATCCAGATGGTCCATCTGAAACAGGAAATCTACCCAAGGCAACTGAATATTTCACCCTCTTTCAAATTAGAGAATGTTCTCTAGTGTCAGACTTCAGTTGTGCCTGTAATATGCCTAACAAAACACTTGGAAACAGGTAAAAAATCCACTAAATATATGTTTGATTTGTTTTCAGTATTCCAAAGCACCTAGTTATCAAGGAAAAAAATTCTGTTCTTAAATTAGTTTTTTCCTGTATTAGTGATTCTGAAAGTGGGGTCTAGGAATATTTGGTGGTCTTCAGGGATCTTCCAAGTGACCTCGAGAACATCTTTCTTATGGTAGGTGAACCGGTCTTTTGTAAACTCAATATCCAGTATCTAACACTTTATATTTTCTAGTAAAAGTGAGTAATTTTTTGTGTGTGTATGTGTTGCGGTCTGGACTTGTGATGTAGGGAACAATAGTGTGGAAACTATACCAGTGCAAATTGGCAATTTCTTCTCAATTTATAGTTTTAAACTTATATATAGACTTTTTAAAAGAGGCAATTGGGGTTAAATGACTTGCCCAGGGTTCACATAGCTGCTAAGTGTCTGAGGATGGATTTGAATTCAGGTTTCCCTGACTTCAGGGCTGGTGCTCTATCCACTGTGCCACCTAGCTGTCCCTTAAACTTAAAGTCTTAAAGAGCTGTGTTGATCAGTGAAAGGTTAAGTGAATTGCTTTGTCACACTGCTAGTATATATTAGGAGCAGGACTTAGTCCCAGATCCCTTGATTTTTGACTTCATAGTTGACCCCTTGTCCTCTATGTATGCTGCTTCTTTAATTATGCTATTTTATAAAAACCAGAAAGTCAGCTCATTGGTTTCTCATCAAAAACATTACTACCTTTTGCACTCATTCTGAATGGCTTTGTTTTGTAGAAGTAAGTGGGAATGAATGGTTCCATGTCTTTTGCCCTTGGACTAAAAATATTTGAGAATCACTGATTTGCCTAATACCCAACTGTCTTTTCTGATTTGGCCACAGAATTAGTTTGATGATTTGTGTTTGTGCATACATACAGCCATAATGATCATATTAAATACATTGTTGGATTTGAATCTCAGATCAAATGAAACAAGTGATTATTTCCTCTCCCTTCTCCCTCCCCCTAGCATACCTGATTCACCTGGGCTCTCTCTTGCCCTAGTTGCTACAAGATAGAGTCCTAAATGATAATGCTAGATGGATATGTTTTTCCCCCCTGAATTCATCTGAACTTTTTTTTGTTTAATTTTATTATTATTTAGTGGTTCTATCTATGAAAATAGATAGATAGTATCTATCTATGAAAAAGAATTACAGATTTGGAAAGACCTCGGTGGTTAGGGACTATTTATTTTATGCTAAATTTCAGGAGACTGCTAATTTTCCAGTGATTCCTAAGTTTTGAGTATGAAGACTTACATGAACATTGGTTTTCTCAAGTGATATTTTAAACTATGTAAATGATCATGAAACTATACTATAGTTTATAGAGGACTGAAGCATATGATTGGCTGGTTGTTGGGGGTATCTTGCAGACCTGACTAATGGTCATTGAATACCCTATTTTGAAAGAATCATGTTAATCAGAGAGACCATATAGGCTAGTAGATCGAGTGCTCCTCTAAATAGTAAGGGAAACCTCAATTCCATTCAGGCCTCTGACTTATACTATCTGTATTAACTTCTTAGATTGCCAGGCAACTCTGTGAGACCAGGTTTTACAGAGCAAGTGCTCATTGACCAGAATAGGTAGAGGGAATTTCCCTATCAGGAGTTCTCTTCATTGATGAAATCATAGGCATGCATCTCCCCTCCTACTCCCCCCAAAAGGGTTCAACTACTTAAAGTAAATTTATAGCATCTAAAGATTAACAGGGTAGCTAGGTAGCACAGTGGATAGAGCACTGGTTCTGGAGTCAGGAGGACCTGAATTCAAAGACACTTGTGACCCTGGGCAAATTCACTTGCCTGCTTCAGTTTCCTCATCTGTAAAATGAGCTGGAGAAGGAAATGGCAAACCACTCTGGTATGTTTGCCAAGAAAACCCCAAATGGGTTCACAGAGAGTTTGGACATGACTAAAGAATGATGGAACAACAAAGAATTAACATGGTTTGTTGGAAAGGGTAATACATTTAGAGCATTTTACTTAACAACAAAAAAGACTTTTCCTCTTGATGATGCCAATGATTTCACTTTCTTTGGTGCTTCTTACCGTCTCAGGTTGTTTTTGGAAACTCTGGGAGAATCTCTTGAATACCAATGGAACCTAGTTTCTTGAATGCTGTCTTCTGTGTGCTGATAATCAGTGCACAGAAACATGGGTTAGAGAGGAAGCATATTGGGGGAAACAGCAGGAGAATGCTATGGAAGCATCACTTCCTTAAAATGTTCCTCTGTACTTCTTTGTTACTCAGAGTTCCATCACAGAATGGTATTATAGAACCTTGGGAATATATAGTCAAATGATGCAATCTTTCTAGAAACTGCCTCTCTTGAGTGCCAGGGGTATAGATCCATTTTAACTCAATTCCATCTAATCCAATTCAATCCAACAAACATTTATTCAGTGCCATTTATGGGCTATTCCCGGAGATACAAAGGTGAAACTAGGGCCGGTGTAGTAGTCCATCAGAAGTGGAATTTGAATTTAGATGCTCTAACCCCAGAACTCTTTCCACTCTTTTGCAATCATTATTATCTTCTGTGAGACAGAGAAGAGCACATATAATTTTCCTCTTTTTATAAGTCAGTTTTGAAGCAATGTGGTTTGGAAGAATGGGGCTTGGGTATTGCTTCTGACACTTATTGAACATGTGGGACCCTGGGTAAGTAATTCTCCTTGGGCAACACTCCGATACTGATGACATAGTATAGAGACTACAGTCTCTGATGTCAGGGGTTCTGGGTTCAAATTCCATTTCTGATACTATGTGATCTCAGGACAATCATTTAATCTCGGGCCTCAGTTTCCTCAGCTGTAAAATGAAGGGATTGGACTATATGTAATCTGAGGTCTCTTCTGGGGCACAGAACAAGTATGAATCTGCATTGGTAGAGGGAGTTTTCCCAGTCAGCGTTTCTGTATACCAATGACACCATAGGTCCAAACCCGCCTAAAATGATTTCAAGAAGTTGAGGGACTTTGGGGTCAAGTGATTTGCTCAAGGTACCAGAACCAGTAAGTGATGAAGCTGGAATGTGGAGTAGTGCTTCCTTTTCCCAGATCTAATGTTCTTCTCGTACTCATTATCTACCTCCTAGAAATAACAGGGGAAGGAACTTGAACAACTAGAACAGCATTTCACATTTATATAGTGCTTAATGGTTTATAAAGCATTTTCTTGCTAACAACTCTGAGAGGTAGGCAGTGTAAGCATTGTGCCTATTTTATAGATGAGAAAACTGAGGCTCAGAGAGGCAAGGGGACTTGTCTATTGTCACACAATGAAAACGTAATACAACTAGGGCTTGATTTTAAGCACGAGTAAGCATTCATGTGCAGTGATTTTCAGTTGCGAAGGGTGTGGCTACCTTGCCTTAAGAAATGTAGGTGGCCATAAGGACCCCTCATAGTAACTAGTGTCATTGCTGCTTTTTTCCTCTGGGTTCAGACACAGGAAAATAAAGCTGGGCTGCTGTGTGTGTGTGTGTGTGTGTGTTAGTTGCTTTCATCATGGGGTTCAGAAACTACATGGTTTGGACTCTTGTAAGAATCCGGCAGGAAGAGGTAGAGTGAAAATCAAATAAAACAAATAAAAAACAAACCCTTTTATTCTCTGGCCTACAACATCACTTCAGTCCCAGGGGCCAGGGGACTACCTCTCCTATACTGGCTTAAACCCCAGTTCTAAGAGCTGGGCAACCATAAAGACAAGCATAAATGAAGTTATATTCACCATTAGATTTGGTCAACAGCTCTCAAATTCTTGAGTAATTCTCTGGACTCTGACAATAAAGATATTCAGTACTTATTTAAGGCCTTCATCGTTTCAAATGGTAGTATGTGAATTCCTGGTGCTGTTCAGTTTAGCCTTTTTCCCAAACTAAAATAATAAGGCTCTAGGAAAACCATTTTTTTCTTCAGTTAAAACACTTTCTATCAATGGTGATTTGTTTAACTTTCATCTTCAACAAGAGCATACAAAATAATTTAATACATGAAGGGGGAAGCAATTATGTATATTATGTTCTGTTTTTATAACACAATTATTCACATATGGATCGCTTCCTACATACATATTGCTCACATTATTGCATTATGTTTTTAAGTTTACTAGAATGGTTATTTTTTTTTAAAGGAATATACTCCTGTTTATAGTTCTGAGTATTTAGCACTTATACTTCTTTACAGAAATGGTACGGGTTTAATGACTCGTTGAAGTGCATAAAAATTCGTAATCTAAAGGAGGGCCCATCCTGCCTTCCTGCTAGTGTTTCTCTTCAGAGTAATAGTTTTCATTTTGCATAACAACTTGCTCCTTAAAGGGAACCCATGTAACTTCTGTGACCTTGCAGTGTGTAGACCAGTTTCCAGCCTAGCCACCACAAGCATCAAGAAAAATGATTTCTTTGAAGCTGAATGAGGCCTGTATATTTCGTTACAACTATCCTTTAGCTCTTTAGAATTTTTACCCTTCATTTAAAAATATTATGACCATAGGTATATTGCAGCAGCCATGAGATAAAGTTTAAACATAATTTTTCATTATGCTATCCATGAGAGGTGAATAGATCTGGTCAAAGCAAGTGCTTCTTGAAAATAACACATTTTTGTAAGCTTTTTCTGGTTTTGGCTGATTCCACCTCAAAAGTCATGAATCAATCTGAATACTA
>NW_020943070.1:15633259-15645860 GCF_900497805.2 Vombatus ursinus
GTTTTGGCTGATTCCACCTCAAAAGTCATGAATCAATCTGAATACTAACAGTGTTATGCAAATGTTTGTTTCCTGGCTATTTTGCCTTTACGAAGAGGCAAATGGAAAATAATAAACCAAAAATTGTTTTGTATCACATGCTGTAATTTGCCGGCAGGATCATCCAACATTAGTGCATTATTTCTGCTGAATGTTATCGTAATGACTTGACACAACTTGCTTGCCTATTGGACTTCCGCATAAATGAAAAGAAATCAATTCTCTATATCCTTCAGAGGCAAAACAGAGCTTAAGTCCTCCTTCTTAGCTCAACCAAAATGTCAACTTCACAAGTTGTTACGAAAATCAAGTCATTTATTTTAAATGGGAGAGAATTAAAATACGTGTAAGTTATTCACATTCTTCTGGGTATGCTGGAGTGACATTCTTAGAATGTCATTTCTGGAAGTAAAACTTTTTATGGTAATAGAGGGATTCATTAGATGACAGGGATGATTTTGGTTAAGGAATGAGGACAGAAATAGGTGACAAGATACTACATTATTCCCATCACCAGCCTCCTGTTGTTTTTCAATTTCCTTATTTCATAGCTACACCTTTATGGAAATATATTTGCCTTCATTCATTTCTGTTATTTTTGTTAATTATTTCCACCTGGATATCCTGCTGGCATCTAAAGCTTAACATGTCAAAAACCAGACTCGTCACCTTCCCTTCCAAAGCACCCACTCCTCTTCCTGACTTCTGTGTTTCTGTTTATGGTTATGGCCATTCTCCCAGTCATGTAGGCTCAGCCCAGCACCTCTATTAGTCATCCTTGACTTTTTTCTCATTTCCTACCTTGTTTAGTTAGCTATAGTATCTTAAGGATTCTACTTCTGTGATGTTGCATAAGTCAGACCCTCCCTTTCCTTACCCCAGGTAGCTAGTCAGTTCAGGCTCTTATTATGTCTGGCTCAAGCTACTGCAGTAACTCTCTGGCTTCCTTTTCTTTCTTGTTATCCCCTCCATTCCTTCTTGTACATGGCCCCTGGACTGATATTTCTAAAGTACAGCTCTAATTATGTCAGGCTCTTGTGTAAAGGCTTGCAATTGTCTGCTGATCAAAGGCCAGATTCCTTCGTCTAGATACAGGGGTGGGAAACCTGTGGCCTTGAGGCCATATGTGGCCCTCTAGGTCCTAGAGTGTGGCCCTTTGACTGAATCCAGACTTCACAGAGCAAATCCCCTTAATAAAAGGATTTGTTCTGTGAAACTTGCACTCGGTCAAAATGCCATCCCCAAGTACCTAGGAGACCACATGTGGCCTTCAGGCTGCAGGTTCCCCACCCCTGGAAGGTCATCTATAATATGGCCTCTACCTATTATCCTAACCTCCTAGCTAATGTTCCCATTACTTCCCATGTACCTCAGGCCCTGGTTGAACTATCCTTCCTACACATCATTTCCTGAGCATACCTTATGCCTTCTCATTTGTGTGCTTTTGTTCATAGAATCGTACAATGTCAAGCTGGAAGTATCAGAGTTCATCTAGTATAATAACCTCTATTTTACAGAAGAGCAAACTGTGGTCCTAAGAATTCAAGTGACCTGCCTAAGGTCTCATTTGTAACGAGTGGAAGAATTGGGCTTTGGACCCAGGTCTTTTGATAGGAAGTTCAGAATTCTTTTTTATGCTATGATGCCATGTTGTTACCTCAACCTGGAGAACTTTCCTCTAATCCTCACTTACACACTTTCTGCTTTTCAAAACCCTACCTGTCCTTTTAGGCCTAGCTCAAAATACACTCCTTCTAATAAGCCTATCCTATTTTATCTTCTCCCTACCCTCCTCACGCAAAAACTCTCCATTTCACAAATGAAGACACTGAGGCCCAGAGAAGCCAAATCCTTTCTCTGAACTTCTATAGGACAGTCTTCCTCTCTTGTTTACTTATCTTATTCTTTACTGTGTTATAGTTATTTATACACTCATCTCATCTCCTCTACTAGATTATAGACACTTTGAGGACAGCAACCATGTTTTATTAACTTTTTGTCTCCCATGGTACCTGGAACCCTGAAGATATCTGTCAAATGAATTAATCAATTAAGAGAGCTAAAAGCCTTATCATACTTGGTTTTTCCCTTCCCAGGTCCCCCACTTTCCTCTCTCAATACAAACTATTCAAATGGAAAATGTAGCTGTCCGTAAGTTAGCATTTAATAAAAAAGCTCAAAAAGCAGATACTGTTTATACTTTTTTGTTAGCCTTGCCCCTGGATATCTTTCTGTTTCCTGGTTATTGAATTAAAATTCTCTTCCACTCTTCTTCAGGTGCCAGACTGTGAAATTGTTATTTCCTCATTTAGATAATACCTGAATGCATGCAGTTATCCCTGCATATACATACCTATATGTAAGAACTCGGTGAGAATTATAATTGTTAAAAAAAGTGGCCATTTCTGGTTTGATTCACAGGTTTCTTCAAGTGACCCAAATTACATGAAATGTTTCTAGGGAGAAGTATTTGGATTTATCAATTGCTCATTAGCCAAGAAATAGTAGAGCTTCAACTTTTAATGAGCTCTTACCTAAATATTAGCTGTCTTTGCTTTGGGAGGTAAAGTCTAATAGGTTATGACAGAGACTTCTCCCTCCAACAATGCCCTATGGTGCTCTACGTTTGAGCCATTCACTTGATGTGTCATGTATATTGCTCTGTATTGCTGGCTTTTAAAATACACATGCTTTGTTTTGCCAGCTAGATTGAAAGTTCCTTGAGGGCAGGGATCAGGGTCTTAACTTTCTTTGGTTCCAAAACAGTGTTGAATGCATTGATTGACACATGGTGGAGGCTCAGTGGAGTGTGATTGATGGGAGCTATGTTTGGAGAGGCAACTTGGTCTAGTGGGTCTTCAAGTCAGGAAGATTAAGCTTAAAATTCTTATTCTACCAGTTACAAAGCTAGGTGGTCCCAGGCAAGTCACTTAGCCTTTATAAGCCTCAATTTTCTCATCTGTAAAATGGGGATGATATTGTTGCTATGAGTATTAAATGGTGTAATGTGTAAAGCAGTGATTAATATACACCGATAGTTTAGTATACACCAATAGAATTGTATGTGGGTTACTGACAGAAAGGGAAGAGGGGAAGAAAAACTAGCCTGAGTTCAAATCCAGCCTCAGACACTTAATAGTTATATGATCCTGGGCAAGTCACTTTAACTTTGTCTGCCTTAGTTTCCTAATGTGTAAAATGGGGATTAAAGCACCTGCCTCTGAGGCTTGATGTGAAGATAAAATGAGATAAAATTTGTAAAGTGCTTTGAAAACCTTACCGTGCTATTTAAGTTCTAGCTATCATCATCATCATCAGCAGCAGCAGCAGCAGCAGCACCAGATTGCCAGTTCTTAGCATTTGGTGGGTGGGTATACTTAGCCTGCTGAGAAATTGATCAAAGTGAATGATTGGAATTAGAAATCACAGACACTTGAAAGGTTAATCAATCAAGTGTTTATTGAATACCTCTGATGTTCAAGGCATTGTACTAATGCCAGAGGGGGAGCTACAGAGAAGTCTAAAACACAGTTCCTTCTTTGAAGCAAATTACAATCGGAGGCACCTAGTCATGTAGACATAAAAAGTTAACTCATACTTCAAGGTGATGTATTATGAGAATGACATCATATGATAAATGTTAAAGGAGTTCAGAAGGAAGAGAGATCCCTGTAGACCAGAGGTAGTCAAGGAAGACTTTGTGGAGCAGCTGAGGCTTGAGCTTGACCTTGAAGCAAGTCTAGAGTTTGGATGGAGAGGACTGTGAGGTCATCCTAGGCTATAAACACAAGGGGGAATGTACAAGGTCTTTTCTGGGCTTGTGTGTTGATCATTTTGCTACTTTAGAGCAGTGCATCAAATGTGACCTGCTAGCTGCATGTGGCCGTCAACACTCCTGTGATAAGCCCGAACTAAATTAAAATGTAATTGGGAAATATTTAACAAAACAAATAAAAATACAATAAAACATAAATAAAATAACATACGGTTTTCTAAATTAATATGCAGCCAGCAGGGTTACTTATTTGTGTTGGATGTCACTGGTCTAGAGGATGATTGTGGATGATGAGGTTTGGTAAGGTGGGTTGCATTTGGAATCTGGAGACCTGGGTTCAAGGTCTAGCTTTGCAACTTGCTAAGTATACGATGTTAGGAAAATAGTTTCTTCCTGGGCCTCAATTTCCTGATTTTTTAAATGAAAGGTTTGTACTAAATGACCTTTCAGGCATCTTCCATTTCTAAAACCAAGAACCTAGGGTTATATTGTCTTTGGAATGCCAAGTTAAGGAACTCATTTCCAAATTTTTTGTGGTTCATTGATGTTCTGTTACATCCATATGCCATAATTTGGTCAAGCTTTCCTCAAGTCAACAGACAACTACTTTGTTTCCAGTTTTTGTTACCATAATAGTGCTGATATATATATGTGGGTGTGTATATTTGCATATATTAGACCTCTCTGTCTTTGACATGTATACATTGACACATATTCCCAGTTTGAATGGCCTCTAAATAGATACCTCAAGAGATCGTTTGCATTGAGATACTCCTCTACACAAATGGAGGTGGGAGAGACAAATGTTCCTTTATTTTGCCCCTACCATAACTTCATTCACTTAAGAACACTTTTATTACTTAATAGGGAAAAAAAATTAAAATGTCTTAATGAACATCTAGTAATCAGGTTAGCTTATAAATTATATCTTCATAAATAAGAGTAAACAATCACATTGAAGGGGATTGCCCTAAGAGAAAAGCAAAGAAAAAGAATATTGCAAGTGGCAGCTTTCTATTTTTCTTTAAATTAAAATTTTTTATTTCTATTTGTTTTTTTAATTACCTTTATTTCTGAATGTGTCCTGGCTCCCTCTCCTCTAATAAGTGATCTGTCCTTTGTAACAAAGATTGTAAAAGAAAGAGGGGAAAAAAAGCAATTCCATGAAACTGACTGTCAGATTTAATGAGCCTGACAGCATATTCAGTGTTCTGTACCCATAATCCCTCACCTCTGCAAAGAAAGGAGGGAATATACTTTCTCATCTCTTATTAAGGGACAAACTTGGTCATTCTAATTACCTGATATTCAGTTTTTCTTATTTCTACTTCCATTTTTTGTGTTTTTTACACTTTTCACATTTGTTTCCTGGTTCTACTTATTTTACTTTGCTTATATTCATAGAAGTCTTCCCTGGGTGGAGTCATCATGTAGCTTGCTTCTTAGAGCAATTGCCATATATTAATTAAGCAAATGCTTCATGTGTAGTACATTGTTTCTTATACACTCTAAGCTTAATCCTAATTCTATTACATTCATATTCCACACTTTCTTACAATTCTTAATGCTTTTATCAGAGTTCTAAAATCTTATTAAATTAAAGCTATATTTGCAATTATTTTTATGTCAATATGAAGTTATATATGGAGAGAGTCATATTAGAGAGAAGTATAAGGACTTTGTTTTATTAGTAAATAAAAATATTTGCTATTGGATTTGTCATTAAAATTTTTAAACCATTAGTGAGGGTTAATTAGAATCTGGTCAAAACTTAGTAACATTCAAAATTCTTTCTTTGAATTCTAATATTTTATTTTTTCCCAATTACATGTAAAAACAATTTAAACCTTTGTTTTTCACAATTTTGAGTCCCAAATTCTCTCCCACACTCACTCTCTTCCCCCACCAGTGAGAAAACAAGTAATTTGATAAAGGTTATACATGTGCAGTCATGCAAAACCTGTTTCCATATTAGTCATGTTGTGAAAGAAAACGGAGACACAAAAATCCAAGAAAAATAAAGAAAATAAAATAACAATCTGCTTCAGTCTGAATTCAGATTCCATCAGTTCTTTCTCTGGAGGTAGATAGCATTTTTCATCATAGGTCCTTCAGAACTGTCTTGAATCTTTGCATTGCTGAAAATAGCTAAGTCATTCACAGTTGATCATTGTACAATATTGCTGTTACTGTGTACAATGTTCTCTTGGTTGTGCTCACTTCACTTTGTGTCAGTTCATATAAGTCTTTCCAGGTTTTTTAAAATGCTTTCTAAAATAGTAGACATAATAGTAATCTAAAAATGTCTAATTTTTATATATTTTTAGACCATACATTTTTAAGAGTTGAGATTCATTAAACATATGTAACTCTTATTTTTGAAATGATGGAACCTGTAACTTTCATCTACAACTATCGTTTACATCAAGGTACCGTGGAAACATTAGACTTTTATTGTCAGAAGACACAAATCAAGTTCTAATTTTAATACATGTAAACTGTGTGACTTTTGGTCTTAAGTCCATTTGCAAAAAATTCAGCTCAATGGTGCACTCAATGTTTGTTGCTTGCTTGAGGGGCAGAGTTGAGAGCTCAGGAGAAGAAAGACCCTTGGTCTTCTGAGTTCACTTCACTCAGAATTAATTCTCCACCAGTGAGGAGAGTCTTATGCAAATGGAATTGAACTCCGGGTTACAATAGTATTTTAGTGAACTTCCAATGTTATTATAAGATATTTATCTTTTAAAATGATAAAACATTGTAAAATTGGAGGATGATAGAGTTCTTTACTGAAATGCTTAATTAAGTTGGTTTTAGCTCCCAACTCTAACAAAGAGGATAAGTAGTGATTTGGATTTTACTAAGTACTTTATTGAGCTATTAGCATAGCTTCAGTCAAAAGGAACTCTCCTATTAAGCATGGACAGTCCAACTAAAGCTGTGGTACAACAAATTTGCTGGGCAGCATAGCCTGAGTCCCATTCCACACCCTCCTTTTCCTCTGCCTTTCTGAATCCTTTATGTATCTTCTCATCTTTTTCTCTTGAAGGCGTTAGTCTTCTCTATCTGTCTTCAAATGTCATTCATACCACCTTCCCAGAAGACTTACTTTAGTTGTTGTTAGCTTTAATCTAAATGGCCTTGCCCATGTCCAGTTCATCATTACTCTCTGTTACCAGGGTGATGTCTCTAATATACCTACTCATGCTGATTCATCCTAGATTCATGCTCAGTTCAAACTGTGGGTTTGGCTAATTTCTTCTTGCTGGTGGTGGAACTGCTTCCTTTTTCAGGGATTGAGGTTCCTTGTGCTTTTCATTTCTGGATATAACGTCCCAAATTCCAGGTGTGGAGGATGTTTTGTGTGTTCTCACTCTAGAATCAGTCAGTCAACATTTTAAAGTGCCTACTATGTGCTAGGCACAGTGCTAAGCACTGGGGATATAAAGAAAGGCCAAAATAGTCCCTGCCCCAAGCAACCCACATCTGAATGGGGGATACTACATGTAAATGAATAGGCAGATACAATTGCACTCAGAGTAGACTGAAGGTAACTTTAGGGGGTAGGGACTAATTTTGTTGGGTGTGGCATGGTGACAGGGAAAGGCCTTATACACAAGATAGGCTTTGAGCTGAGTCCTGAAAGAGGTCAAGGATTCCAAGAGGCTGAGAGTGAGGAGAGAGAGAGAGCACATGGGTGACAACCAGTGAAAAGGCATGCAGATCAGAGATGGAGTGTTAGGTGAGAAGGAACAGCAAGCATGTCAGTATGACTAGATTGTAGACTGCATAGGGAGGAAGAGAAGGAACAAATATTTCTTAAGTGCCTACTATGTGCACTTCATTTTGGCTTGACAATAACCCTGTGAGATAGGTGCTATTATCATCCCCATTTTTCCCCCCTTTTGCTTCTAGGTTCCTTGGTATAACACAGTTCTCTCCGACACATATGAGAAAGGCCTTTCCCTGTTTTGATGAACCCATCTGTAAGACGACTTTTAAAATCAGTATTAAGCATTAAGCCACATATTTGTCTTTACCTAATATGCCAGCAGAAATTTCGGTTTTTTGAGGATCGC
Source organism: Vombatus ursinus (assembly GCF_900497805.2). Lineage (NCBI taxonomy): Eukaryota > Metazoa > Chordata > Mammalia > Diprotodontia > Vombatidae > Vombatus > Vombatus ursinus. The sequence continues at coordinate 15,641,153 of NW_020943070.1, forward strand.
TTTTCACAGACTCCTATTACTTAGCCTGGGTCATGTACAACTTCACCTTTCAGGAGATGGTCACAAAGAGTGGAGTTGTAGGAAGGAATTTGAGTCAGATAAAAATTAAGTGACTTGCCCAGGGTCACACATGTAAGGGAGGGAGATATAAGAAAACTGGAATAGTAGGATGGTTGTGATGAGCTTTACTTTTTAATAGTATTTTATTTCATTTTTCCAATTACATGTAAAGAGAGTTTTCAATGTTCATTTTTTATAAGATTTTGAGTTCCAAAATTTTCTCCCTCCCCTCCCTTTTCCCCAACACAGCAAGCAATCTGATATAGGTTATACATGTGCAATCATGCTAAACACATTTCCATATTAGTTGTGTTGTGAAAGAAGAAACAGAACAAAAAAGAAAAACTATGGCAAAAAAGTGAAAATAGTATGCTTTGATCTTTATTCAGACTCCATAGTTCTTTCTCTGGATGTGGATAGCATTTTCCATCATGAGTCCCTTGAAATTGTCTTAGCATCGGTGTATTGCTGAGAAGAGCTAAGTCTGTCAAAGTTGGTCATCACACAATGTTGCCGTTACAATGTTCTCCTGGTTCTGCTCACTTCACTCAGCATCACTTGTGATGAGCTTTAAATACCATGTAAGCTCCTGAGGGCAAAGACAGTGAACTCTCTTCAACCCCAGAACCAAGCACAGTGCCTTGCACAGAGTCAGAACTTAATATATGTTAATTGAATATCACTGTCAATAGAAGAAGAGGAAATTGAGGTAAAGAGAAAGGAAGTGACTGATCCAGGGTCACACGAATAGCAAGTATTTTGGGGACTTAAATCCAAGTGCTCGAGACTCTAGTGTTGGTTCCACTAATCTGTGTTGCTTCTTTATATGTCTATTTAAATAGGAATGAAATGCACTATGACCTAGTGACTTAAATGTGATTGATATCATAGGTAGGAAACATCACCTCTGGAGCAATCAACACAGATGAGTTCTTTTTTTTTTTTGGGGGGGGGGTGGGGAGACAAATGAAGTTAAGTGACTTACCCAGGGTCACATAGCTAGTAAGGGTCTGAGTCTGGATTTGAATTCAGTTCCTCCTGACTGCAGGGCTGGTGCTCTATTTACTATGCCAACTAGCTGCTGGCTACTACAGATGAGTTCTAAAGTCCAATGAAAGTCCATTTTTTATTTTTTGTGCAGGGGTGACCATTGCAATATACATTTATCTGAAGACTTTTCTTTAGTGTTTTAAGTTATGGGTCTGATATCATTTCGCTTTTGTTTTTTCTTCACATATTCTGTTGCTGAGGCAGAAAATGAGCATTGATACAAGAAAGATTAGTTATTTTCCATTATTTGCCAACGTGATACCAATGAGCTTATTTTTTTTGTAATGTTTTATTGTCCATATATTGCTCTGGGTTGTGAGTTTACTCTAATTGAGACAAAAACTACCCAGAGGAACTTTTATTGTTGGAAAAAATGCATTATATATGAAATGTGCTTTCTTGCTGCTTATGCATTTTAGTTTGGTTTGGGAAAAGAAGAACTTTGCATATCTGGCAAAAATGTTTTATTTTAGGAACAGCCATACCTAATGCACCCATAACTCAAGGTGTAAATGCAATGGGTGATTTTTTTTTTCCTTTTGCTTCTAGGTTCCTTGGTGTAACACAGTTCTCTCCGACACATGCAAGAAAGGCCTTTCCCTGTTTTGATGAACCCATCTACAAGGCGACTTTTAAAATCAGTATTAAGCATCAAGCCACATATTTGTCTTTATCTAATATGCCAGTAGAAACTTCAGTTTTTGAGGAAGACGGATGGGTAACAGATCATTTTTCACAGACCCCGCTCATGTCCACCTATTACTTAGCCTGGGCTGTGTGCAACTTTACTTTTCGGGAGATGGTCACAAAGAGTGGAGTCATAGTAAGTATTTTTCACTTGGCCAGAGTTCTCTGAAAGTTACCAGCTTACCTCTGAAATGCGATTTTTGTATTTATTCATTCATTTGCATCTTTTCCATTAGGAGCCTCAATCTATTTGCCTCTCAAATGAGATATTTGTGAAGTGCTTAGCACAGTGCCTGGCTCATAGTAGGTGCTTAAGAAATGTTCCATTCTCTTTTCCCTTCCCCCCCACCTTTCTAAGGAGTATAACCTCTCATTTCTGAGGGGGAAAATACTCTCTGTAAACCTTGAATGCATTGAAACACGGTGAGGGGTTCTAGGAGACTTAAGAAGCCAGGAACCCCTCTGCTACTAGTTCTAGGCTACTGGTTCTTCTGTGTTCCAGGGGTGGGGAGTCTGCAGCCTAGAGGTCACATGTGGCCTTCTAGGTCATTGGGTACAGCCTTTTGGCTGAGTGTAAATTTTACAGGACAAATCCTTTTATGATGGGGATTTTTTCTGTGAAGTTTGGATTCAGTCAAAGGCCACACTTAAGGACCTAGATGGCCACATGTGGCCTTGAGGCTGCAGGTTGCCGACTCTGACAGCTTGGGACATTTTAACAAAGAACTTTTATATATAAAGCTGTTTTTCTTTTTCTTTTTCTTTTTTTTTTTAGGCAGTTGGGGTTAAGTGACTTGCCCAGGGTCACACAGCTAGGAAGTGTTAAGTGGTTTGAGGCCAGATTTGAACTCAGGTCCTCCTGACTTCAGGACTGGTGCTCTATCCACTACACCACCTAGCTGCCCCATATAAAGCTGTTTTTGTCATATGCATTCAATTCCATTCAAATAAATTCAACAAATGTTTATTGAGTGCTTACTGTATGCAAATGCCTTCCTAAGTGTTGAAAGCAAGGGAACTGGCAGAAAATGATTCTTGTCCTCCAAGTATAAAAGTCTTGTCTATGCCAACAAATGTTTGCTTGAACTCGGGGAAAAACTGGCTTGCAAATACTAACAGTGACTGTTATTTTTATGTGAAATACAGAATGAGCAAGAGATTTGGCCCAATTCATTATTTCTGGTTTCTCTTAATTTAGAATACTGTGGAAATTATTAGAAAAATCTGCCTGTAGCCCAGCCTGAAGTGAAAATGAAATATACGAGAGTAAACCATGAGTTCGTCTGGTATGGAATCATTCAATCTGCGTCCTAATTGCTATGTATAGTGGTTGTAGAGGAGTAGCTGGCATTTTATTTCCATAGAGTTAGAGTGTAATTATTTGCAATGTCAAATTTCTTCTTTGGTATTTGTTGATCCTCTTCCATTGGATATTTTAGTGCTTGCACTTACTGGACCATGCCCAGAGAAGGAGCAATTTCCTTCTACCATCCTAAAATACCTACGATTACCTTGGTATGTTATCGGCTAGCAGAGGGATGAGGAAATGCAATTTCATTTCCTAAGCTAGTTTCTTCAAAGTGTGAATATGTCCTCAGCCCCACACAATTATGCCTGTTGCTAAGTGACCCGTGTGTAAAGTCAGAAACACTATAATTATTTTATATGTAATTTTTTCCTATAACCACTCATCATTCTAGTGGTTAATAAATATTTTTAAGTTTCCATTTAATGTGTTTTTTTAAGGTATAAAAATATAAATCATGTTACTGCATAACATTCAAAGGTCAACTGGGATAAGTTCATAGATTCGATAATATTGGGGAATTTTAAAAAAGATGAGTATATATACTATAATGAATATACATATATAATGAATTCTAAATTCTGCCACAGGAAATATTCCAGTGTCAATTATGGGAAAATAAGTTGGGTAGTAGCATTGAAAGGAATCTTTAAGAATAACTAATCCAAATCTATTCTTTTTTATGGCTAAAGAAGTGAAGTTCTAGAGAGATGAAGTGATTTGCTGAAAGTGACACAGTCAATAAGCATGTATTAAGTGAATACTGTGTGTCAGGTAGGGCGGCTAAGTGGCACAGTGGATAAAGCACTGGGCCTGGAGTCAGGAGGACCTGAGTTCAAATTTGGCTGAAGACACTTACTAGCTGTGTGACCCTGGGCCAGTTGCTTAACCCTGCTTGCCTCAGTTTCCTTATCTGTAAAGTGACTTGGAGAAGGAAATAGCAAACTACTCCAGTATCTTTGCCAAGAAAACCTCACATGGCGTCATGAAGAGTCAGACACAACTGATCAGATTGAACAATGTCAAAAATATATCAGGCATTGTGCTAAGTGCTGAGGATATAATGAATGGCAAAGACAGCCCCTGCCCTCAAGGAGCTCACGTTCTAATGGCTGGGATACACAGGCTATATGTAACGTGAATAGGACTAGCAAAAGTAAGAGGGGAGGTCAAGGAAAGGCCCCCTGGAGAGGATGGGGTTTGCGATGTCTTGAAGACGTTAGGGAAGCCAGGAGGTGGAGCAGAAGAAGGCCTGGTGGAGAGAGGGAGCGTCAAATGTGTGGAACAGCTAGGAGACCCCTGCTGTTGGATCATAGAGTACTTTGGTGGAATACAGTGTAAGAAGACTGGAAAGATAGGAGGCAGCCGGATTGTGAAGGTCTTTAAAAGCCGAACAGATGATTTTATGTTGGATCCTGAAGGTAGTTAGAGTTTATTAAATAGGGAGGCGGTAACATAGTCAGACCTATGCTTTAGGAAAATCACTTTTTTAATTACATAATGATTACACGTTAAAGTCAGAACTAAAACCCAGTTCTCCTGACTCCAAATTCATTCTTTCTTCTTCTTCTTCTTCTTCTTCTTCTTCTTCTTCTTCTTCTTCTT
>NW_020943070.1:15645870-15653122 GCF_900497805.2 Vombatus ursinus
CTTCTTCTTCTTCTTCTTCTTCTTCTTCTTCTTCTTCTTCTTCTTCTGCTTCCTTTTCCTTTTCCTCTTCTTCTTTAAAACTATAAAGGTCATCCTATTCTCTCCTCCCTACCTCAAGCATTATCCTCTCTCTCCTTAATCTCTTCATGGCAACTACTTCTTCTTGTTGGTAGGTATTAAGGATGTTAATTAATCCACCCCCTCCATAGCTAGAAGAAATAGAGGTTAAGTGTAGGGTTGGGAATTGATTGCCACATGAAGCTTGGGTGAGAGTATCTGGAGCTTAGCTGAGAATATCTGGGGCGTTTGTTGTGCAGCTCAGATGCCATAGCTCTAACAGAGTCAGAGTCCAGATGTGCTGAGAAGACATGTCTTTTTTTTTTTTTTTTGTTGTTGTTGAGGCAATTGGGGTTACGTGACTTGTCCAGAGTCTCACAGCTAGTAAGTGTCTTAGGCTGAATTTGAATTCAGTTTCTCCTGACTCTGGGGCTGGTGCTCTATCCACTGTACCACCTAAATTCGAGGGTATGTCTTTGGAACACCTTCCTCTTGATCACCAACAACATCAGCATGGTGATCTCGTGGTGATTTCAAATAACCACCAATTAGTAGCTCTTAATTCCAGTGCCTTGCCTCTGTTGATCATCTCCAATTTATCCTGCTTGCATCTTATTTGCATATAATTATTTATATGTTATTTCCCTTATTAGAAAGAACATATTCCCTTATTAGCAAGAAAGCTTCTTAAGAGCAGGGACTATCTTTTGCCTTTCTTTGTATCCCTAGCACTTAGCACAGTGCCTGGCACATAATAGGCACTTAATAAATGTTTACTGAGGGATTGATTGTAGCCAGTTGAGGGCTGGACTTAACACAGCCTCTTCTTATTATTATCCATGTGACTTTGGACAAGCCATTTGAGTTCCCTTGGTCTCAGTCTATTTATAGGTAAATGTGTGGATTGAAGTCGCTGGCCTCTGAGGTCTCTTCAAACTCTAAATCTATGATCTGTGAATATAAAGTAGCACATGGAAAATGCTAAACGAGTGGTATAAATAGTAAGTGCTTACTGGAGTTGAGAAGAGGTCACCAGGGACCTGAGTAGCTGGAGGAAACTTCATTGAGCAGGTGATATTCCAAAGGGCCTTGAGGGATCACTAGGGATTAGATTAGCGGGCTGTTTGAAGCAAAAATATTTCAGGCAGGGAAACAGTGATGATAAATTAGGGAAAGAAAGACATTTCAGATATTTTTTTCAGTAGGTTGTCCAGTTTGGCCAGAGCAACCCACCAGTAAGGCAACACATACATTTATTACTATCTATTATCAAATACCTACTACGTGCCTACACTATGCTAGATCCTGGAGGTTTAAATGCGAAGAATGAAACAATAGCAGTTGAGGTCAAGAAAAGCTTCATGCAGAAGATGGTGCGTAAGCAGCAATTTTTTTTTTTTTAGGCAATTGGAGTTAAGTGACTTGCCCAGGGTCACACAGCTAGTAAGTGTCAAGTGTTTGGTCTGAGGCCAGATTTGAACTCAGGTCCTCCTGAGGTCAGGGTTGGTGCTCTATCTATTGCACCCCCCTAGCTGCCCCTGTAAAGCAGCATTTTTAAAGGAAGAGAGGGACTTGGTAAGGCAGAGGTAAGGAGAGAGGGTAAAGGCCCAGAGATGGGAGAGATGAACGGAACAGAGAGAAAACCACTTTGGCTAGATGGCAAAGTGTGGGAGAGGGGGTCATGTCCATTGATATAGCACAAATTGCACAGTGGTATTTTAGGCAGATTAGTCTGACGATGTTCAAGATGAATTAGAAGAGGAAGAGACTAGAAGATGGAGAAAATTAGGAAATTACTGTGCTAGTCCAGGCATGATATGATGAGAACTTGGATGTATATGTGTATATATATATCTATATATATCTATATATGTACATATATTATATGTATATATATGTACATATATAGTATATATATGTACATATATAATATATATGTGTGTGTGTGTGTGTGTGTGTGTGTGTAGTATTTACCTGTGTACATAATCTCCAAAGAATTTAAGGTGCAACTAACATTTCTTTAACACTTCACAAACCCAAAAGCACAATGTAAATGTTAGCTGTTTTTATTGGGGGAAGCACTTATTGTATACTAGGCACTGTGAAAAGCGTATTGAAAATATTATCCCATTTGATCTTCTTCATAGTCCTGTGATATAGGTGCTATTATTATCCCCATTTTACAGATGAAGAAACTAAAGCAGGTGCTATTATTATCCCCATTTTACAAATGAGGAAACTGAGGGAGGATAAGTGACTTGCACAGGGTCACACAGCTAGTAAATGTCTGAGACTGGATTTGAACTCAGGTTTTCTTAACTCCAGGTCTAATGCTCTAACCATTCTGCCACCTATGACTCAAAGAGAAGGAAAACAAATAGTTAGAAAAGGAGTTGGATTGGTATCTCCTTGAGATTGTTCTCTGCATCTTTTTTGGGAAAATTCAAGTCCTGTTTGTCTAGAAACATTTTAGGCCAGTTCAAGTGCAGGGCCGGTGAATTACCTACCTACGTTAGTAGTTAAATTGGCCAGTGCCTAAATAAAAGTAGTAGATTTTAGAAATGATAGAGCTGCTTTCAGGGATCCATATAGGAAAGCGCACTGACGGACAGGTATAAATCTTATTTACTCCCATTCTCCTTAACTGAAGAGAAGGTAGCTTAAAGGCCTATATTTCCTGTTCTAGGTTTCCCAATTTTAGCAAGGCTGACGTATGTGGAATAGGTGGAAATCATGGTGGCTTCTGTTGTGTAACCTGCAATTTCTTGTCTGCTGCCCAATGGTTTTTAGATAAGGAAGGTGACAGAAACAAAGGTGAAAGGCAATAAAGCAGAAAAGAAAATCGTGCAGTGTAAGATGTGTGCAGGGCTCTTCCTCTCAGTGCTCAGGGCTACACTTGTCTTTATACTCTGTGAAGCACTTCATAGAACGGAGACTTCAGTCAACTCTATTCCTCCCTTTGTATACATAAGGGAGATGATTCTGGCTGTGTTCATCTGTCTGTCGGTGTCTTCCCTTCCGGCCGGAATTATGTCTTGCTTCAGGGGAGGAGAGGAGCCTCGTTCTGGCAGCTTTTGTTTTCGCTGTACCAGCTGTTAGAATTGGTGCCACCTGGAGCCCTTCATGGGTGCCATCCCCAAGCTAAGCCTGCCCCTTTTGCTCTTAGGTTCAGGTAAACTTAGAAATCAGGGATTCCACCTGGGCTAATAACCTAGCAAAATGTGTTCTGTTTTCTCCCTCTCTCCCTTTTCCTTCCTCCTCTTTTCTTTGACCTTCCTTGACTTTTTTTTTTCCATCTTGTATTTTCACCCCTTACTTCCTTGTCTTTTTCATATCAGATGTCTTAAGGCATGTGTTAAATCCTGTTTTGTCCACTTCACAATGTAAGAGATGTGAAGCATTGTATATATCAAAAGTGACTTAGATGGTAGTCTGTATTACTAGTTGGTTTTTGTAAGTAGTCTTTCCTTTCAGGATATAGTTAAGAATTCAAAGGTAAAGTCAATATCGAACACAGTTTAGCACATCTAAACTCGAGAGCTTTAGATTCCTTTTACTGGTGGAAAATTATTATGAGAGCAGAGCATCGGAAGAGATTGAGATTGTGTTGCTCTTGTGATATCACTGATGATGGGAAAATTCTCTGAAAATGTCGTTGGAATAGAACTCGCTGTCTGAGTTCCCAGCTCCATGCCTCGTGAGTCTCACTCAGTATCACCAACAAAGAGGAGGCTTTTTGCGCTTTGCTGATATTTGCTTTATAATGCTGATCTGAAGCGTACAAGAAAGTGAATCACCTGGGGACTCAGGAGTCTTCTAGATGTTGAAGTCATGTCAAATTCAAATGGATCCCTGTAGGCTGCATATTGACTTACAAAACTGCAAACTAACATCATCTCTGTTGTACTGTGTTTTTTTTTAATTGTTAAGCAATTCTTAATTATATTTTAATCTCATTTGGTCTACACTGATGGCTATTAGTTTGACAGCTTTGGTGTGGTGGATGCCAGTGCCAGACCTGGAGTCAGGAAGCGTGACTTCAGATCCAACCTTAGATACTTACTATCCTTGAGACCCAAGGTGAGTCACTTAAATTCTGTGTCTCAGTTTTTCACTTGTAAATGGGGATGATAAATCTCCCAGGGTTGTCATGTACAGTGCTTTACAAACCTTAAAGTCCTATATAAATGGGCTAGAAGCCCTAATTATTATTATTATTGTTATTATCATTGTCATTATTATTATAACCCCCTCAACAAGTCTTTGCATATATTTGTTAACTGTTAGCTCTTTGAGAGCATGGGCTATGTTTTGTCTTTTTTGGTATCACCTGCGCTTTGCATAGTGCGTAGTGCTTAAAAAATGCTAGTTGACTGATTGAACTCGATTTGAGTCCTCTGCCAGCCACACAACTGTGTGATGTTGTGCAAGTCGCTCCCCCTTAGTCAATCTCAGTTGTCTTTTAAGTAGTGAGAAATTAGGGTATATGGGGTGTTCAGGGAGAGCTGGCACCTCTGGTGTGAGGACGTGCTGAGCCCTTTTCTGGGCTGCTCGTCCACCTTTAGTGTCCACCTTCACCCAACTCCTACTTGTGGCTCCAAGAAGCTGTGGCATGCACAATGGCTAAACCATCTCAGTAGATGGGCTAAACCAGGTTGAAGGTAAACAGTCAGCCTCAAACCCATCAGTGAGTTAGGGGAATGTCTATCCCAAGCACGTGAAGATTTCCCCTTATGGAATGGGTGGATGAGAACAGTTTGTTCCAATGGTGACTGAATCGGGCACTGTGGAGCACTCAGAGCTTGGTTAGACATCAAGGATGCCAAGGTCATCCACTGTATCTTGAGCCATTTCCAGTTGTCATGAGTTTTGTCCTGCCACTGGAGAAACCACTGGACTTGGATGACTCTGGAAGAGAGAGTGAGGCTGACTATTTTGTGCAACTCTGCCTCACTTAAATCCAGTTTGTGCACAAGTCAAGATACCACCAGATGTCATTGGTCATCTTCTGAAAACAAAGATGAAAAACAATGAGAAAGTGAACTATATGACTCATTAGGACCTTTCTAGCTCCAAATCTTAGGGTCTTTTTAATGTTGTGGTCAAGGGTACCTCGTGTAGGTACCATGGGTGACAAGGCTACTACGTATTCAACTTGAACTTACTCAGGGTAAAGGATCAGGAAGTAATAGGGTTTAATGAAAAGGAATAAGAATTGGTTAGAAGATCATAGATAGGCACCTGGAAATAGCTAGTTACACATCTGAATCTGAGACACATAAGGTTCCATTCCAAAACAAACAACCAAAAAAACCCAACACATTTGAATATGTGTTTGGAAATACGTAACAGAAAAAATATATAAAACAAAACAACAGCAACAAGAATAACCAACTACCTCAGAGACTCTAGTTGTTATTTATGTTAATAAGATTCTTATAAGAATGGACTAACAGTGTCATAATGTAAAAAGTACCAATCAGGACATTTGATTGGGACACATCAATATTCTTTTAGATGATACTTTCAGGAAGCAAACAGAAAAGACCTCGTCTTTACCATGTAACCAAGAAAAACTTATTAATTAAATAGATAAATCTGGATATTCATTATGGAAATAGACTTTCAGAGTGTAACTGGTACTGGTTGTCCTTAACCAATGCCACTTACTTAATGTTTCTCTACTTCCTTATGCGTCCAGATGGCAGAATGGAAACTCATTAAATCCGTGGGGCTCTGCAGCTCTCTGATTAGGCTTAATTTGTGGAAGAACTTGTGAATGTCAAAACAGGCATCTGTCTATGGGGCCTGTTCAAATGGTACTAAACTGTGATTCCCCACCATATTTATGTAAGATGTTATTGCTCACCAATGAACTGGTGTCGAAGAAAAGGGACATGATGATAAAGAAAGATATTCAGAGAATAGGCTAGATAGGACCATGAGAGAGTTCACCAAAATTTATTACCTTAGATGAGAAGGAGAAGGCAAGCTCTGCTATTCTTTAATGATTTTGGTCAACCAGTCAACAAGACACAGCATGGTATAGTGGACAGAGGGTTGGTTTTTTAACTCAGATTACGTGGATATGAATCTTGGTTTGGTCATTGACTGTGTGCCCCATAACAAATAATTTAATATATCTGGGCCTCAGTTTCCACATATGAAAAAGTGGTATTGGACTAAATGACTTTTAAAGCTCTTTCCAACTCTGAATATATGATCCTGAGTATTGTTAAATGTTGACTAGTGTCTCAACACTATGCTAGATGCTATGGGTTAGATCGAAGAAGTATAAGATGGGGCCTTTGACTGCAATGATCTTTTTGTAGTTAAAAGCTAAGAAATGGACCATTTGGCAACTCACAGAGTCTTAGAATTATATGGTTGAAGGCAACTTAGTGGCCATCTTGTTCAACCCATATCCAAAAGGAATCTCTGTCATAACATACTGGACTTTTGTTCACCCAGTCTTTGGTTGGAGCCTTTTAGTGAGATTGACGCTACCTCCCAAAGCAGACCATTTCACTTTTATACAACAGATTGTTATTTTTCCTGACTTCAGGCCTAAATTTGCTTCTTTGTAACTTTCCCTCAAGACAAAACCCCATTCACCATGCTGGAGTAGTTTAATTCTGTATTGGAATGAATAGATTATTTGTTAAGCACTACTGTGTGCCAAACTCTGTGCTAAGTGCCAGGACTACAGATAGAAAGGTAAGATATTTCCTCTTCTCGGAAAGCCTACAGTCTAATGGGGGATTCAACACATATGGAAGGTTTCAGCTACAAATCAAATGGAAAGGTTCTGTGCTCCTTAGGGTACAGCAGCAAAGCAGATAGTAATGCTTTTTCTTTAAATTCTTTTACACTGATAAAATCCTATCTGTTTCTGATGTTCAGTTATTTAATTTGACAGTGCCAAAGACTTTGGGGACAAGAACTTTTCTGCAATAGATGTGGATGTAGCATCTACCATGCAGTTGCTGGGCTGACTTTCTACAAGAGATGCTTCTCAGGATGATGGCTGTGGGCACTTGGTTGGAAGCATTGTTAATTCAAAGGCTCTTGGGTTCAGGGTCCTAGACTTTCTCCATTAGTCTGAAGGGAAGTGGTGGTCAAGGTCATGGTGATGTTTTGACTTGCCTAGTGCATCCTCCCCTCTCCTCCTCTCCCCTTGCTTCACCCCTTCTCT
>NW_020943070.1:15653132-15654385 GCF_900497805.2 Vombatus ursinus
TCTCTCTCTCTCTCTCTCTCTCTTTCCTGTTGCTTCACAAGTTACTTCCAGGATAATAGCTATGAAGACTGGGATGGAAGAAGGACTAGTGGCCTTGGAGCTGCTACCCCTCTCAAGGCTCATGTGCCTATCTGTCTGTTGGTGGTAGGCAGTCAATAGTTGTTGCTGGTGGTGATGAGTAAGGTGGGCCCTTTCTCTACAATGATTTTTTTCCTTCCATGATGGTTGTGGGCACTAGACTGGAAGTGGGTATGGTGGTTTGGGGGACATTGTTATTTCCAAGAATCTTGGGTTCAGCGTCCTGGGCTTTCACCATAAGAATCCAAAGGGAAGTGTTCATCAAGGTGGTTTGACTTGCCAGGTACATTCTACCTCTCATCACCCCCTCAGCATGCTCTGATGGCTAATCTCATCATTTTAATATTGATTTTTATTAGATTTTATGTCAAGGGATGACTTTTTTGACACCATCCCCAAATCCTGTTTGGGGCTTACATCCCTGTGTCTACTGATTATAGACTTTGTGATCATAAGATCATATTAGAAAAGATAAGAAAAACACATTAAATAACCTTAAACAATACAGAACAGTATTTGATTAAGGTCTAACGTGTGGTTTTGATTATAAGTGTTATAGAAGTTCAGAGGAGGATATAAAAGGGGATTAGACTAGTCAGGAAATCCTTATATTGAAGGAGGGTGAGCTAGATTGTAGGAGTTGGGGAATCACTGCAATAATAATATATGACATTTATGTGGGGATTTAATGTTTTCAAAGTATTTTCTGTACATTATATCATTAGAGTCTCAAAATGTGTGAAGTATGTATCATTAGTCTTTCTTTTTTTAAACTTTATTTTGATGTGTTTTGTTTTTATATTACCAGAATTTACAGGTTGCTCCCATTCTCTCAGAGGTTTCTTTTCACAAAGTAAAAGAATTAAGTAAAATTAACGATACAGTGACCTCATCTGAAAGTGCATGTGACATCCTACATCCCACCTCTCTATTTAAAAAAAGAATGAAAATTTATTTTCTCACACTCCCACTCTCACCCCATTGAGAAAAAAAGAAAAAAATCGAATTTCTTACAACAGGTATGTGTAGTTAAGCAAAACAAATATCCTCACTGGCTACACACAAATATGTGTGTACATGTGTGCATCTTTTTTGCCTTCCTTCCTTCCTTTCTTCCTGCCTTACTTCCTTTCTTTCTTTTGTTCTTTCTTTCTTCTTTTCTATCTATCTATTTA
>NW_020943070.1:15654395-15665286 GCF_900497805.2 Vombatus ursinus
TTGTACCCTAAATCTATCACCTCTTTGTCATGGATATTATGTTTATCATCGGTTTTCACGGAATCATAAATGGTCCCTGTGTTGATCAATGATTCTTGAAGGAACAGAATGAATGATTAAAAACCAAATAGTATAATCTAATGGAAGTCATTGCTTAAGTCTTTCTAGAACAGAGGTTCTTAATGTGGGGATTCACAATCTTCCAAGAGGTTGATGGATGCTTTTCAGTGGGTCCATGAACTTGGAAGGGAAAGATTACATATTTGTCTCAATGTAATTGGTTTCCATTTTAATCTGATGTACTCCATTTCACGCTTTTAAAAACATTATTAGGAGGAATTCATAGGTTTCACCAGGCTACCAAAGGGGTGCATGACATTAAGAACTATCAAATAAAAAATGTTATCAAGGAAAATACTGGGTTTTTTTTAAAGCAGTATTAAGAGATGAGACATAACTGATCAGACCCTCTTTCCTGATCGGTTTGTTTAGGGGTGGGGACAATCCTTTTTCTGAAGGAGCAGAATTTCTAAGAAGTAAATGGTTATAAACTCTTAGCATTCATGGGATAAAGGGAATGTGTTCACCTCTAGGGTTCACTGAGGTGTTGGAGGAGGAATTTAGTGGAGGCAGAATTTCATATGGGAAAAAAAGTCATTTGACTCTGAGAGGTACCACAGGTTGATTTTTACTCCTTTGGTTCAGAAGTCAGGAGGAAGCTTTGCCACATGGGCTTTTGTGCAAACCAGACAAGAGCTCAGATGTTTTGTGAGTAGGACTGATTGATTCAGGGTGTTGGAGTGAGAGCATTGAAAGAATCAGGCTGCATACAAAACTTATAAAAATGATAATAATATTTAAAAAAACAACAAAGAGATACGAAATATGAATTGTATGCAGAAATAAAAGTTAGCTAAATAAAAAATGAGCGAGACAAATAAGACAATGAATTTTTAAAAAATGCTATAAAATGACTGAATCAGTTGAAGTGCCAGAAGTGATGGAGATGGAAAAAGAATTCATGTAGATATACCAAGAGACAACAAGCAAAGAGACAAAACATCCACAGAAATTCAGCATGAATTGACAATGGTGAGAAAATTACAAGATTGAATAAGAGTGTGAAGTAATTTTAAAAAAAACAATCACATGGGAGAAATTATGCAAAATTGAAAGGCAAGAAGAAAATAATAAATAAAGGAGGATTCGATAGAAAACCTCAAAATATAATAGAAGCAATGGACTAGAGATACTACACCAGGAAACAAAATTGAACACAAGGCAGAACAGCTGGAAACAAAGGCTCCAAAAAATCACTGAATTTTCCAAAATATTGGAAAACACAGATCTGAGTCACAGACCTGGAGGATAAATCACTATACCACGATAGATAGCAACCTCAGGATAACTGACATATCAGAAAGCTTAGCAAAGCAAACGAACTAACAAAAAACTGTATTCTATATTTTAGGAAAGTGTCGGATGAAATTCCCAGAGTTTGCAAAAGCAAACTGAAATGTAAATAAAAAGAATTCATAGATTTCTGATGAGGAAGAACCCAAGATTTGACTTGAAATAACAAGATTGAACATATCATAGTTAATCTCCACTGCTAGAAAATTACTACAAGCTTGCCAGGATAAGTAAAGAAATCACTTGCCAAGCAACAATAATTAGGATCACGAACACTTTTAAAGTAAGACAAAGGAGAATTGCAGAAATTGGAATAAAGCATTTAAAATTGAGAAGCATGAACCATGAACCCAGAATTATCTATGCAGTAAAACTCAGCAGGGTCTGTGAAGACAAGAGATGGAGATTTGAGAAATATAAAAAAAGACTTTGAAAAGTATACAGAGGGATATAGCCACTTCAAGGAAGTCTTTGAACAACAAGCACGGCTCCTAGCTAGAAAGATAAATACTTAAAATAAACAAGATAAACCAGTTGCTAACAAAATGTGAGATTCCTCAGAGTATTGTACTGGATAAATCAATAAAGTTTTCAGGGGGGTATTTCAGAGAAACTGAGGAAAAAGAAGAAAAAATATAGGAGGGAGAAGAGGAGAGTAGGGGAATGCCAACACTAAATTCCTATTTTTGATAAAAGGGACATCCGAGTTAAAGTAGTCTATTTTTCTAGGACACATGGTTTTGTTGGTATAGGGAACTCCCAGTGAACTCTCTCTTTTTTTTTTTTTTTTTTTTGGTGAGGCGATTGGGGTTAAGTGACTTGCCCAAGGTCTCACACCTAGTAAGTGTTAAGTGTCTGAGGCTGGGTTTGAACTCAGGTCCTCCTGACTCCAAGGCCAGAGCTCTATTCACTGCACCACCTAGCTGCCCCTGAACTCCCTCTTCTAATAGTGTAATATCTAATTTTTTGAAATTTAACATCTTAAAGCATTGACTGACATACTAAGAATTTAAGTGACTTGTGCGAGTTGCATAGCTCTTATATATATGTGGATCTTAGACCTAGGTCTTCTTTAGTCTAAGGCCAGTTATCTTGTCACTATTAGTAGATTGTATTAGCACATTGTTTTTCTTATCCTATTTACTTATTAATATAAGACAGAAGGACCTCATTTAGAATAGCCTTGTGAAGTTTAGAATAATGACAGTAGCTTTAAGAAATAATGTATTCCCCTTTTTATAGAATAGCTATGAGAAAGACAAACCTAAAATTTTATAGCTAAAGGGGCTAAACTGACCAATAAAATAAAAAAAAAGAATCATAGGAGGGATTAAAAAACAAAATCCAACCATATGGTCATTACAGAAAATGTACTTTGTCCAGAATGATTCAACTAGATAAAAATGAAAGATTGGCCTATAATTTATCTCGCTACTTCCAAGTCATGAAAAAAAAAATGACAGTAAATGATTTTGGAGAAAGTTGAATTTAAAAGAGAAAGTATTAAAAGAGATAAAAAGGGACATTATATTCTGCCAAAAAGTTCTATACAAAATGAGCCATAATTACAAATGTACTTACTAGTTCTATAGCACAGTTGTTAAAGAAAGCCTCCTAGCTTTGCAAGAAGAAATAGCTTAAAAATAATGATGAGGGATTTAAAATCATTAGCAATATAAGATAAATAAAAAGAAATTGTAGAGCTAAGTAGGGTATTCATTAAACTAGACTAAATAGACATGTAGTGAAAATTCAATGGGATGGACAAATATTATACCTTCCCCCCAACCTTCTAGCTTTCACAGTACTTACATTAAAATTGATCACCTGCTGGGCCATGTAGAAGGCAGAAGAAAATATGAAAAAGCATTGAATTCTGTGTACCACACATACTACAATTAAAGGTTCTAATGCGACAGAACAAGCAAATTAATAATGATGAAATGAATAAACATATAGGTCCCCATGATATCTATCTATCTCTATATACAAATGGTATTTATCTATCTCTATATACAAACATATATACACCCATATATGTTGCTCGGTCATTCAGATGTGTCCTATACTTTGTGACCCTGTGGACCATAGCACGCCAATACCGTTCATGGGATTTTCTTGGCAAAAATAATGAAGTGATTTACCATTTCCTTCTCCAGTGGATTAAGGTAAACAGAAGTTAAGTGACTTGCCCAGGATCATGCAGCTTGTGAACGTCCTGAGACCAGATTTTAACCAGATTTTAACTCTTCCTGACTCCAGACCCAGTATGTATGTGTGTGTGTGTATGTACGTGTGTGTTACAGATATCCACATATGTGCATACATATACATACACATATATGTATATGTGAAAATATACCTATACAAACACATGTATATATGTTTATGTGTGTATATATACATATGTTAAATAAGGACTAGGTGAAAGAGGAAATTGTAAAGACAATAGCAAATCTTATTTTAAAAATGGCAACATAGATGTTATAAAACAATTCACAGAATGCATCCAATGATTAGAGGAAAATTTGTAGCCTTCAATATATCAATAAGAAGGATAAAATTAAAAAATTAAATCTGCTCCTAAGAATTTTACAAAAGAGCAAATAAAAAAAAATCAATAGAAAACAGAAGAAAAAATATATACAAGATCAGGACAGAGAAGAATTCTTTTTTTTTTTTTTTTTGCTTTTTGATGAGGCAGTTGGGGGTTAAGTGACTTGCCCAGGGTCACACAGCTAGTAAGTGTCAAGTGTTTGATCTGA
The DNA here is from genome assembly GCF_900497805.2 of Vombatus ursinus. Taxonomy (NCBI): domain Eukaryota; kingdom Metazoa; phylum Chordata; class Mammalia; order Diprotodontia; family Vombatidae; genus Vombatus; species Vombatus ursinus. The sequence goes on from NW_020943070.1 coordinate 15,658,574, forward strand.
GGTCAGATTTGAACTCAGGTCCTTTTGACTTCAGGACCGGTGCTCTATCCACTGTGCCACCTAGCTGCTCCGAGAAGAATTCATTTAAAAAAGTGTAGTGAAGAGTCCTTGGTTCTAGAAGAATTTTGGTTTCATATAACTTGAGGCCAGTGACTAGAGTGCTGGACTTGGAGTCAGCAAAATGAGTTCAAAACCAGCCTCAGATACTTAATAGCTGTGTGACTCTGGACAAGTCGCATAACCTCTGTCTGCCTCAGTTTCCTCATCTGTAAAATGAGAATAATTAGCACCTGCCTCCCAGGGTTGTTGTGGAAATAAAATGACATAATATTTATAAAGTGCTTTGCAAAACTTAAAGCATTATATAATAATATGACTTAAAGACCTTTACTTCATTTTCTTCCTTCTGTAAAGTGAGGATAATAATACTTTTCCCTTATCTACTTACATTACTTTGCTCTATCAAAGTCAGATGTGAATAATCTTGAAAGCATGAAAGAACAAATGAGAGAATATTGTCACGTATTTCTGGGTGAAAAGATTGATTGAGAAGAATTACAGGAAGGATTATGTTAATATTTTAGAAAAAAGATCTCATATACCGTGGCCTGATATGACGAAGATGGCTTAAGAGGTATGAGATCATGTCAAAAATGAAATCCTTACCCTGTATAATCACAAATTAACCCAATAACAAAGAGAAAAGTAGGGCATTCTAAAAATCCTGATGTGGATTCACTGCGATCTCTCTGTGAACAAGCTAAGATATAAAAAGGACTTGTGCCAGATATGGAAACCAGGGTATTAGCTAAAGAAGAATGCAAGGGAGTGTAAAGGCAGTGTAGCATAGTAGAAAGGAAATTGGATTTCAAGTCAAAAGACCGAGGGTTGAATCCTTGGCACTGCTATTTCTTACCTATATGGCCTTGGGAAAATTTACTTTGGGGCTCAGTTTCTTTATTAACAGGAGCTCTATTTTGGACTAAATCATTAATTAGTCTCTTTCCAGAAAGAAATCCTATGATCTCTAAGGCATATATGTGGTTGGTAATTGATGGTGTCTTAGATGCAATGTCAGGCAGACTGGAGTCCACACTGGATTGAGATTATGGGGAAAAAAAAGTCACTAGGGCAACCAAAAAGGGCTTTTTTAAAGGTACATTCCTCGGTGAAGCACATGAAAGGGTAAGGCTTGCTGCTGAAGGTGAATGGTAGAATGAGAGGTAAGGTTTGGCTCAACATAACAAAGAATTCTATAATATTTGTTTAAAAATTATTATGGAACTTAATTAAAATAAGATAACAACAGCACATAGGATTGTGAGAATCAAGTGTCATATTTTTATGTACTTAGCACAGTGCCTGTCACATAGCAGGCACTCTTTTCCTTCCTTCCTTCCTTCCCTTCTTCCTTTCCCTCACTCCCTTCCTCCCTCCCTCCCTTCTTTCCTTCTTTTCCTTCTTCCTCCCCTTCCTCCCTTCCTCCCTTGCTTTTCAGACTATAAAACTTAGAACAAAAAAATCATTGAGACAACTGAAATGAAAGTGAGAAGATGGTAACGGAGTACCTTGCTGCTCTAAACAAGGTCACATGTCCTGATCTGGATGAATTATACCCTTGTGTACTAGAAGAATCTGAAGATATGAACTTATTACTTATCTATAATATTTGAAGAATCACAGAAACTAGGGAAGGGAAAAGATAACTGGAGACAGACAATTGTTGCTTTTTTTTTTTTAAAGGGAAAGATGGTTCTGTAAATTATAGGCCAGTAAGCTTGATTCCTTACACTTCAGTGGAATTCTAGAATCAATTATCATTAAATGGATGGTATGTGAAGAATTAGAAAGGGGAGTGGTGGTGATCATTGGGAACCAGAATGGATTTACTAAGAGCAAGATATATCAAAATAACCACATTCTCTCTCTCTCTCTCTCTCTCTTTCTCTCTTTCTCTCTTTCTCTCTCTCTTTCTCTCTCTCTTTCTCTCTCTCTCTTTTGGAAAACGGTTTTAGGCTGATAGATTTGAGGAACGCTATATATGTAGTATGTCTGAAACTGAATTTCAATACAGTAAAGCTTGGGACATGATAAGATTTTGGACACAGTAGAACAAATATTGGCTGCTTGATAATAGCATGCATTTATTAAGCACTTACCATATGCCAGGTGCCGGGGGTACAAGGAAGGCAGAAAGCATAGTAGCTAATGAAGGGAATCACATTCTAATGGGAAGACAACAAGTAAAAGATATATGTAGAATACACATGTATATGCATGTCAAGAATATGTGGAATATATACTAGTTATATACAGAATAGGTGAAAAGTAATTTCAGGAAGAAGGCAGTAGCGGTTGTGAGGGTGTGGGGGGGGATAGGCCTCCTGCAGAAGATGGGATCTGAATTGAATCTTGAAAGCCATGGAAACCAGTAGGAAAAGGTAAGGAGAGAGAGCATTCCAGGCATGAGGCACAGCCAGGGAAAAGGTGCAGAGGTTGGAGATGGAGTGTTGAGGGTGAGGAGAATTACAGGTAGGTGGATTCACAGCTGTTGTTGCCTATGAGGAGCAAAAAGCACCAGTGCAGCTGGATCACAGAGTGAAGCAGGGAGAGGGATGTTCTGGGAGGAAACAAAGATAGGTTGGGGTTAATAGCTAATAGTAATAATAATAACAGCTAACATTTATATAATGCCTAATATTACCGGCTTTACAATTCTTATCTCATTTGACCCTCGCAACTCCCCTGGGAGGTAGATGCTATTATTTTCCCTATTTTTACAGATGAGGAAACTGAGGCAAAGTGACTTGACTAAGGTCACAAAGTTCATGTCTGAGCCCAGATTTGAACAGCCTTTCTAAGGTTAGGATGTGAGGGTCTTTAAAAGCCAAACGGAAGAGTCTTTTGATCCTAGAGGCAATAGGGAGCCAATGGATTTTACAGAGTGACGTGGTTTGGATTTGCAGTTAAGAAAAATAATTTGGGCAGCAAGTGTGTGAGATGGATTGAAATGAAGAGTTGAGGCAGAGAGACCACTCAGGAGGCCACTGAAGTGGTCTAGGTAAGAGGGAATGAGGGTGTGAACTAGTGATGGGTGAAGAGATGTGGTAGAGGTAGAAATGACAGAGTTTGGCCACTGATTGAGTGTGTGGGATAGAAGGAAAATGAGGAGAGGAGAATAATGCCAGGATTACGATCTTGGGAGACAAGAGGAATGGTGGTTCCTTCAATAGAAAGGGAAATTCAGAAGAGGGGTGGGTTTGGGGGGAAAGATAATGAGTTCTTTTTTGGACATGTTGAGTTTGTGATGCGGTTTGAAATGTCCAGTAGGTAACTGTTGATATGGGACCACAGCTCAGCAAAGAGACTGGGGTTGTGGATACATAGGTCTGTGCTTCCTCTGCATAGACACGATAACCAATCTGTGGACACTGATAAGATTTCCAAGACAAAAGACTATATAGAGAGAAGAGGGGCCAGAGGAACACCTACAGTTATTGTTGTTGTTTGTCCTTCTCCAAGAGGACCAATGACATCAGGAGGGTGATGTCTTGACTTGCAAATGAATTGGATTGAAGTGAGGCAGAGCTCTGCAAAGTCATTAGCCTCACGCTCAACTCCAGAGTCATTGGGTTCCAGTGGCAAGACATAGGTCAGGATGACAGGTGATGGCCCCAGATGTAGAAGGAGACCTTGGTTTTTTTAAGCTAAGGTCATTCCCAGGTCTCAGTTTGTCTGATGCAATGCCCGTTCAATACTTAACATCATAGGTAAGAATTGAGGCAAAAGATGGCCTACTTTGCCTTCACAAAATAATCAGTCAGGGAGGGGAAGACCCTCAGGGTTTCTGGCCAGAACAGAAACAATTGGTATTCATACTCACTGGGAGCCATCAAAACCCAAATAATGAGCAAGTTAGTCTTGGGCTGGGACCTATTATTGGCCAGTAAGTGAGAGCCAGAGTGATTTGGGTTTAAAGGCATAGTCAGGTAGCTTGGTTTGAATCCCAACTGGCTTTATCAAAGCCTGACTTTTCAGAGCTATGTTTCAAGAAATCATAAACGAAAACTACATGAGACAAAAGAGTTAATTATCTCACCCTGAAAAACAAAACAAAAAAACAAAAACAACCAACCAACCAATCAAACAAAAAACAATGATATAATAAATACAGAAGAAAAAAAATCTATCCCCCAATCCCCAAGATACCTTGGGAAGTATAAGTGGATCCAAATTTATATTCTTTAGACAGAGCACCCACGTGTAGGAGTATGACTCCCCACATGGACAGATAGAGAAGGCCCCTACAATTAGGGGACATGATATGAATGATGATTAATCAAAGGAGACTGAGATGTAGTATTGGGACAGGTAGGAGAGAATAGTGTCATGCAAACCCACAGAAAGAGTATCCCGGAGAAGATTGTGGTCAGTAGTATCAAAGGTAACAGGTCAGGAAGGATGAGGACCAGCATATTTGGCAGTCAAGAGATAGTTGGTAACTTTGCAGGGAGCAGTTTCAGTTGTTTTTCAAAATTGCTAAAATTTTGCCAGTGGTAGAACAGGGAAGGGGAAGAAAATAAAGCTCTAAATAGACCACTTGGTCATTTGTCATTGGCCTTCAGATCACATGTTAACATAGTTCATAGGGTCATGGATCTCAAACTGGTCTAATTCATCTCTATTATTGTACAGATGAGGAAACTGATGCCTGGGGTGGGGGTCAAATCCCTTGCCCCAACTACCTCATAGGTAGTATCAGAGATGGGCTTAAACTCAGGCCCTCTGGCTTCTGATCACCCGGTACTCTTTATAGTGTACCATACTGCCTTCCTTCAGATACTTTCGGGGGTGTCTAAATTATTTTATTGTCCCATAGGATTTGAACCCTGTGTCATGAGCTAGGATGCTAATGATATAAATAGATTGTGAGCTTTCAGAGCTTTATACTTTCAATTGGAAGATGGTGGTGGGACCTTGGAATCCTTTTTTATAGTGAAATTTTTGTTGCAGCATTATTGGTTGTAATTGGATTTTACCTCAAGCTCTTAAAAGTTTTGGCAGCAAGAAGTTTGAAACTCTTCGGTTTAAATTACATTTTTTTGCATTATAGAAGCATGTTATTTAGAGTTTAAAGGGATCTTAGAAACCATCTAATCCAACCTCTTCATTTTATAGATGAGAAAATATGCCCTGAGAGATAGAAATACTGCCCAAGGTCATGCAATAAGATTCGGACCTAAGATTTGAATTTAGAGCTTCTGAATACAGATTGAGTACTCTTTTTTTTTTCCATTAGATGAAATGTACCATTTTAAAAAGCCTTAACAGAGCTTGAATTAGCCCTGGAGATTTGAGGCTTCTGATGTGGGGGAAGAGGTACCTAGCCTGTGGCCTCTCTGAGGGTCCTGATGCCTCTACCTACCTCTTCTGTGGCTACTTCCCTACCGGAATAGACTGTACCCCTCAAGCTACCTGGTCTTGGAACTCAAGAACAGCATCTATCACCTCTTTAACTGTCCCCCCCAACTCATCGAGGGCCTGGATTATATCTCATACCTTCTCTTCATCTTAGATCTCCTTTTCTTACTTTTCTCTGTCTTCTAGGACTCACCGAAGCCTGTCTTTAGCCTGAAGACCCCATATCTCTTGAAACCCTCTCCAGTTTTGACTGTTATTTCTCCCATGCCTCATGGTACACAGGGCAAGGACACTTAGTTGGCACACTCTTCGTTCTTTAGTGCTACTCTCAGATTGTCCTTTTGCCACATCACTCAACAGCTAATTCATCTCTAAAATTTTCTCCTTCCCATGCAGATCCCTATTGCAGCTAGGTGGCACAGTAGACAGAATACTGGGCCTGGAGTCAGGAAGATCTGAGTTCAAATCTGCCCTCGGACGCTTACTAGCTATGTGATCCTGGGCGAGTGACTTAACCCTGTTTGCCTCAGTTTTCTCATCTGTAAAATGAGCTGGACAAGGAAATGGCAAATCACTTCAGTCTCCTTGCAAAACCCCAAGTAGGTTCACAAAGTCTGATACGACTGAAATATCTGAACAACATCAGATTACAACAATAGCAATAACAATAATAGCAATACTATCTAGCATTTATATGATGCTTTAAAGTTGGGAAAAATATTTCATTTGATCCTCACAGCAACCCTGGGAGGTAGGTGATATTAAATCCTCCATTTTAAAGTTGAGGAAACTGAGGCAGACAGAGGTTAAGTGACTTGCCCAGGGTCACACAGCTAGAAAGTATCTGAGGCCAGATTTGAATTCAAGTCTTCCCGACTCCAGGTCTAGTGCTCTATTTACTGCCCCACCTAGGTGTCTCTAGGGCATTCTTTCTTCACCCCAATAAGTTTAATGTCTTGATCACCTTTCTTCTCTACTTCAACCCTTGTTCCCTCTCAATTTTCATGGCCTCTGTTTCCAGTATACTTAATGCACAGAAATGGTCACAACTTAAACTGTCCCCCTAAAATCAGTGTGTCCCCCCAATTCAGTCCTCCTCATACTCAATTTAAATCAGTATCATAATTCTTAATTATTGGTCTTGTTGAAAAAAGAGGCTTGGGAGATGTCATATTGAACAGTGTTACTAATGACATGGAGAGCTTTCTCTACATGTAAAACATTTTTATTTTCATTTAGCAATGGTTGTGCTTGGTTTATTGGTACATGATGGTAATGAAAACAAAGTGAAA
>NW_020943070.1:15665296-15747233 GCF_900497805.2 Vombatus ursinus
GTGTGTGTGTGTGTGTGTGTGTGTGTGTGTGTGTGTGTGTGTGTGTGAGAGAGAGAGAGAGAGAGAGAGAGAGAGAGAGAGAGACTGACTGACTCTCTTAGCCTCTTTGTGGTTCCTCACACCTAACACTCCATCTTTGGGCCCCTGCACTCTCTATTTCTCATGCCTAGAATATCTCCTCCTCATGGCCATCTGTTAAAAGCCCTTGATTCCTCCAATACTCAGCTCATGTTACCTTCTAGATGTAGCTTTCCTGATCCTCCTAACTACAAGAGCCCTTCAAAACATATCAAATGAACACATATTATGTATGTATATGCATAATGTATATATAAACAAAATACACACACTTCTATACATGTATTTTGTATGAGGGGCAGAAAGGCAGAAAGGTAGTGGATGAAGGTTGGCATCAGACCCACCTCTGACCCATAACCGACTGTGTGACCCAAGGCAAGTCATTTGATCTCTAGCTGCTGTTGGCAAGTCTGTAAGACTCTAAGTGACTGAGAAGGTGCCAACCTACCTTGGTAGAGGAGATTCCTCACTGAGAGTTGCTCACACCATGAAATCACATTTGGTATATTTGTGCCTCTCTCTCTCTCTCGCTCTCTCTTTCTCTCTCTCTCTTCTCTCTCTCTCTCTCTTCTCTCTCTCACTTCTCTTTCTCTTTCTCTCTCCCCCATCTATGTCTCTACCTATATCTATATATACATCATATACATACAAATATATATACATATACATATATTTATGTACATGTTGTTTTCCCTGAATAGAATATAAGCTCCTTGATGGCAGACACTTTCTCTCCTCAGACCTAGCACAGTGCCTGGCTCATGGTATATTCTTAATGAATGCTTGATGATTGATTGATAAAATGAAGAGAAAAAGGATGTTTCTGTATTTAACAACTCATTGAATGAATACACCTTACAGCCAAATATTCAGTTAGCATTGCTGCTTTGCAGTAAACATTTGGGAGGAACCCCAAGAGTTCAGTTTGGATTCATTCAACCTTCTCCTTTTAGCCAGGATGCTCTGAACAGACCCCAGAGAGCTAACTATTTACTGTAATCTTCAGTGCTTCCTGGAGTTTACTTTCTTTACCTTCATAACAATTTTTGTGGAGGAGGATCTTACAGTTTGGCTGCCTCTTTTTTCTTTTGTGCCCTTGGCCTTAGTACTTAAAGCATTGAGTGAATTGGCTGAATTGTTTACAACACTAGACTTCCATTTATGGTATTGCTATTCAAGTGTTTCTGAAAGAAGTCTCGTGAACTTTGGGGCTAAAGGATAACATATTCATCCATTCCCAAGTGGAATACTTTGGCTGCTCCTTGACTCACACCCAGTTTTATCTAAGGAGAGCCATTTTTTTATCCCCTTATCATGAGTTCTGCCTCTGAAATTTTGAACATGCTCCTCTGTGACCTAACATAGCCTTCTTTTTTCACATTACCGATCTATGATCTATCTTTCAATGCACACACCTTAGAAACCTTCCCTGACTTGAACAATTCCTTTAATTTCAGTGTTTTCCTCAGTGTCTGGTTATATATCTCTATACCTATAGCCTCTGTACATGTATGATTAGCTTGTATTTGTTTATTATGTATGTGTGCACATGTCTTCTCATGTAATTTATCCTTTTCAGTTGATGATTTCTTTATCAGTCAATTGACAGGCATTTATTTATTTATTTTTGATATCAGGGTTTTCTTTTTTTAATACATATTTTATTTTCCCCCTAATTATATGTTAAAACAGTTTTTATAAACATGTTTTTTAAAGTTTTGAGTTCCAGATTCTAATCTTCCCTCCCCCTCTCTGAGATGGTAAGCAATCTGATATGGTTTATATATGTGCAATCATATAAAACATTTCCATATTAGTCATTTTGTACAAGAAGATGTGAATAAAAAAAGAATGAAAGAAAGTAAAAAAACAACATGCTTCAATCTGTATTCACACAGTATCAGTTCTTTCTCTGGAGGTGGATAGCATGCTTCATCATGAGTCCTTTGGGGTCCTTTGGGATTATCTCGGATCATTGTATTACTCAGAATAGCTAAGACATTCGTAGTTCTTCAATGTACAATATTGCTGTTACTGTGTATGATGTTATCCTGGTTCTGCTTATTTCACTTTGCATCAGTTCATGTAAGTCTTTCCAAGCTTTTCTGAAACCATTATATAGCACAATAATATTCCATCACAATCACATACCGGAGCTTGTTTAGTCATTTCCCAACTAAGGGGTGTTCCTTTGGTCTCCAATTCTTAGCTGCCTCAAAAAGAGCTGCTATCAATATTTTTGTACAAATGGGCCCTTTCCCCTTTTTTTGGGATGTCTATGGGATATAGACCTAGGAGTAGTATTGCTGGATCAAAGGGTATGTACAGTTTTATAGCCCTTTGGGTAAAGTTCCAAATTACTCTCTAGAATGGTTGGATTAGTTCACAACTCCACCAACAATGCATTTGTTGACAAGCATTTATTAAGTACATATTATCTTCCAGGCACTGTGGTTGTAAAGACAAAAATATTAATCCTGTCCTCAAGTATCTTACATTCTATCAGAGAAGACAACGTACATTTACAACACAACTATGTATAACCATCCACAAAATTAATATGAAATAAATTTTATTTGGTAGAAGGAGGTAGCACAAGCCATGTTTTTGAAGGAAACAAGTAGCAATGAGGAGAGAGAGTTTTCCAGTATGGTGATATCTGGTGCGAAGGTACAGAGGTAGATCTCTATCTGCTAAGGATCATGTCTTCTATTTTTTCCTTAGTTGTCACTCAACCAGTGTTGACTGAGTTTTCTTGAGATAATTGATTATATTTTTAACAATTTCAGTCCCCAAGTTCAGATGAAGTTCATGTCAGTATGGCAATAAGAATAATTGAAATTTACATAGCCCTAGAGAGTTTATAAAGCATTTTGCATAGGTTATCTGGATTGAGGATTACAACAAGCATGTAAAGTAGGTAGGATGGATGCTATTATCCTTATTTTACAGATGGGAAGACTAAGGTGCAGAGAGATTGCTTGGGGTCACATGAATAGTAAGTGACGGAGGTGAGATTTGAACTCATGTTTTCCTGACATTAAGTTCAGCGTTGTATCCACCATTCCATCCTGATTTTCAATAATGATGATGATGATGATGATGACGTTTGTGGCTCGTTTTAGTAATACATTTGGATCAGTTAGTTGGTGAAGAAAATCATCAATAGTACTGAAAAAAAAACTAAGTTAACTACAAAATAACCAGTTCAGGTGGTCAGAATTCTTCCCCTAAATCAGAGAGGGATATGGAAGCCCCTTATTTAATGAACTCTTAGCCACCAGTTCTGCTGTTGAGAACTTCAGTTCATAGGATGATGGCTTCAGACCTGGCATCTAGTTTAACCCTCTCATTTTACAGATGAGAAAATCAAGGCCCAAAGAGAATAAGTGATTTGCCCAGGGTTACACAAGAAGTAAATTACAGAGCTAGAATTCAAACTAAGTATCTTTTACTCAGGGCCAGTACTTAATTCACTATACCATACTGCCTCTCTTCTAAAGAAGCTTTTTTCTTAATAAAGGATGTCCCAAAAGTCATAGTTCAGTTTTAAGCTTTAATAGCTATTTAATCTTTAATAAGTCATCAAAGCTCAAAACTACAACGAGATCTTTGGGACAGCCTGTAACTTCCTTTTACCATATATATCCAGCAACCTTATCATACGGGGATTTTTTTTTTTAAGAAAAAAAGTTAGCTATTACCTGTTTGGATAATCTGTAGGTTCAGAAGGTTATAATTCAGAAGTTCTTAAGATGGAGTCTGTGAAGGTTTTTTTTTTTTTAAGCTGATGAACTGTTTCAATCTAATTGCTTTCCTTTGGAATCATGCATTTTATTTTATGCATTTAAAATATTATCCTGAGAAAGGGTCCATAGACTTCACCAGACTTCCAAAGGGGTCCATGACATTACAAACACCCGCCCTAAGTAAAGAATGGCTGAAATAAGGACTGCTCAGTATCTCTAGTAGGCCCTGGCTAACTCTGAGCTAGATGGATGGATATTGTCCACAGTGCATCAACTTTATGATTACGTACAACTGTTCAACAAATAACAGTAATTGCTTTCCATTCTCTATATTTAGGAGGTTAGAACAACTTATAATAAATACGATGACCTTTAGGTTAGACATTTCCTGTAAAGTAATGACCAGACCTTCTCCAGTTGGCTATTAATTATGATCAAAGCACTCAGCCATTGTTTTAGAAATAACAAATAAATAACACAATAAGTGATACTTCACTTATTATGTAATAATGTGGTGGGTGGTAAAAAAAGGTAGCATTGGTAGCCTCCTATTCTTTCCCGTTACTCTACTTAAGTATTGGATAAATATATTTTTCCGGTAGGTCAGGAATTTACTAGACTTCTTTTAGCTCCATTTGGCAGTTGAGTTGTAATTTTAAAAAAAAGAGAACCTTTCAGACTTTAATAAAATTTCAAAAAGGTCACGAGTCTATAAACTTTATTCAGGAGTGTCTCACTGTTTTATGTCATATCACATAAGAGTCAACTCCTTAAGCTTTGGAAAAGCTTGAACTCTCGGCATCTCTGGATTTGGCTTGAATAATGCAGTTCAAATGATTAAAACAGGGATTCTTAACCTTGGCAGACCAGTAAGACCTTTGGATTCTCTTTCAGAAAAATGTTTTTAAATGCATAAAATAAAGCACATAGGATTATAAAAGAATCTGATTACATTGAAATACAGGTATCAAAAGATTTTTTTAAAAATTCATAGATCCCAGGTTAAGAATACCTTAATTAAAATAGCAAATATTCCACAAAGGTTTGTTAGCCTGTGAAGTTAGTTGTTATTAATAGAAACCAAAATGACAGTCACATTTTTTTGAACCTTGAAGATTTTATTTATTTATTTAGTTTCCAGATGTAGATAACTTTTAAATACCTGTATTGAAGGAGCCTGGATCTTAAATCCTATAATTGTCTTGAAAATGGAATTTTTGGCCATATTTAACAATACCCAAGCTATCCAAGAAAATTCATTTTATGAGAATCAAGTATCTAAATATTTGGAAAGACACAGAAATTGGTTGGAGTTTTTCATTTTTATGCAGGTGTCATTTGATGTTATATAGGCTACTTGAAATCCATCCATCAATCAGTAAAAAATATATTGATCACCTACAGTGTGCCAAGCACTCTGCTAGATGCTAGAGATAAAAATACAAAGCAACAATCCCTACTCTCAAGGAGATTACATTCTGATTATTACTTGAAGGGTTCTTTATCTGTGCCGTTTCCGTATCTTTGTCTTTTAATAAATGTTTCTTTACACGGGATTTTAGTATACCTAGATTGATTCATATGAAACAGAATGTGTGCCCTTTTTTAAAAGACAGAACTGAATTTTGAAGAAATCAACTTCTGCAATTTTACTCGCACAAGACATACGGTAGCATTAATGGTGTCAAAGATATATGTGAATTGGTTAATGAATGTTGATGTGTAATTGAACATATACTCATAAGAAAGTGAAATATCTATATCTCCTCTCATTGAACTTTGTTCAGTTTCGTCTTAGCAAAAAAGACCATCTAACACTTGTGAAAATACTTTATTTCTGAGGATAGTAATAATGGATGTGGATAAAAATAACTAAAAAATGATGGAGAATGTCTCAAAAATAAATCCTTGATCAATGGCAGGCAAAACCAAATAAACCAAGACTTCCTTTAAAAATTTATTCATTGCCAATTTGCAATCTTTTATTATTGATTTCTGGGTGATTTTTCAAGTCTGAGGCACTAGGGCATATATATATATATATATATATATATATAGAGAGAGAGAGAGAGAGAGAGAGAGAGAGAGAGAGAGAGAGAGATAAAGAGAGAGACAGACAGAGAGACAGAGAGAGAGATGGAGAGACAGAGAGACACAGAGAGAGACAGAGACACAGAGAGAGAGAAAAAAAGAGAGAGAGTAGAATGTGTGCCTTAAAAAGTGTTATCTAATGGGTCAACATCTTTGGCATAAGCAGTATTTAAATGCGAAATTTATTTTAATTACATAAGTTCTTTACTGCTATTTAAAGTAAATGTCACTGGAAGAAAAAAGTTCGGGGAAGAGGTTAAAATTAATGGTTTTGATTGGGAAATATTGATAGTTTCTCACTCTGTGATATTCAATCATGTGATCCTATCAAGAAGAATCAGTAAGAGGTATGACTGGACTGTGCCAAAATGTACCAAAACTTCTGAGATGACATATAGTCCATACAAGGGGCTGTCTGAGGGTTGTGGGTGACCTTTCACTTTTTGGTCTGTGTAATGTAATTGGTTAACTTGTGGAATTAGTTAATGAATTAAAAAATGATTAGAGCTTTAAAATATATAGAACAGAGTAGCAAATTATAGTTTTCTGGAGTAGTCTTGACTGTAGACAGTTTGTTGGCAGAGATGCCTTCATGGGTTTCTAAGAGGCAGTGTGATATGGTGCTTTGGGATCAGAAAGACCTGGGTATAAATCTCAACTCTTGATACTAGCTGCGTATACATGGGCAAGTTATTTCATTGCTCAGCCTCTGTTTCCTCATCTGTAAATTGGGAATAATAATGCCTGTAAGTACCTATTTGCAGCATAATTGTGAGGCTCAAATGAGGCAGCATCTATAAAGCTTCTCAGAAAAACTCTCAAGTGTTTACATAGATGTCCACTCTCAGTATCCTGTAAGTCGAACACTCTTGCAGACCTTCCAAATGAATTGAGCACCACTGAATGAAAATGAAACTGCTTACAACAGTTAGGTGGTGTGGTGGATAGAGAGCAGGATCTGTAGTCAGTAAAACCTGAGTTCAAATCCTGTTTCAGGCACTTGACACCTAGTGGCTATGTGACCTCACTTCATCACTCTTGGCCTCAGTTTCCTCATCTGCAACATGGGGATAATAATAGCATCTACTTCCCAGAGTTATTGTGAGAATCAAATGAATTAACCATATTTAAAGTGCTTTGCAAACCTTAAAACACTACACAAGTGCTAACTATTATTAGTCTGGAAGTTAGCTAACATCTCTGATCAACATAAAGAAATAGTGCTAATTTATTCAGAGAATATTTTCATTCTTAGACTTTCACATATTTTAAGTCAAATCATATTTGGTACCTTTTAAAAGGGATCTTATTTTTTTAAATTACATAATAGATTATAACATTTAAAGAATCTATCAGTTCCTACCTTTAATGCTGCTCATTTTTGCCACTTTTCCCTGGTGTGATTATATCAGCCATTGGTGGGATTAGGGATAATTTGAAAATGATAGATACAAGGTTGTCTATACCAGTATCCCAGGAAAACTTGGACACAGAGGTAATTCTTGCATTTCTTCCTGAAGGTGGCAACATGGTATGGAAGAAGGAATTTTTATTTTTAAATTCCTTATGAGTATTAAAAAAAAAGAAATCCAGGTGACCAGCTGTGTCTTTACTCTTATATTTCATATGCATTTTTATCAGGATCTTGTTATGTTATTCCCAGTCTTAGTTCTGCCTCAAAACTTAAAAGAGGAAGAATGCTGCAGGGTATTAGGACATGTAGCAAGAGTGAAGCACCAGCAGAATTCATGGATGCCTTTGCTCCAGCCACCTGAAAACGTCATCCGCAGCTTAAGTGTGCTCAGTGGTGTGTCTGATGAAAGGTTAAAAAATGTGGTTGGCAAGCTGAAGAAAGGGACCCAGATCCTAAGTTGTTATATTCTCTTCCATTTAAGCAATGGGTGAAATAATTGGTGGAAGTAGACCTGAATCTGCCTGAAAAACTACTTTTCTGACCAGCCTGGGGTACAGAGCAGATGCATTGTAACGGTATCAGTGGCCCAGCATGATTACAATAGACTTATTTTCTGCTGTATTTTATCTGCACTGCATCACCTCGGCATTATTGCCGTTTTAACTGGATAAGTTACTGCTTTTTGTTTAAGTGTGATTTAGGCAGAAGCAACTTAAATAAAATTTCATTTCAGGCAGAAGTGTGTGGAGCCAGCTGCGAATTGAGATCTGGTCTTGATTTGCAGACTTACTCAGATTTAAATGGTGTTCTGCCAGGAGAAAGCTTAATAACTGAGCCTGCACCAAAAAGGAGCCTTTTCATTTAACATATTTTGTACCGTCTTCAAAATGCCGATTGGAGCCAAGGACCTTTGTTTAAAAGGACATCGATCTGTTTACTCGTTATGGCATTGTTTTAGTCACGATTGCCCAACGAAAGCATGAGCTTGGGCCTGTCTGTGTGACCAGTAAAGTACAGACTTCTTGAAGCTAGGGACTGTTTTTTTGTTTTTTATTTTTGGCCCCACCTTTGCTCCCCCCAGTGTCTAGCACAGCCCCTTGTGCTATAATTAGTACATATTAGTCTTTTAATAAATGCATGTTGGATTGAACTGGATTTGATCACTTCACCTCTATGTGACTCAGTTTGGTTTTGTTTTGTTTTCCCCCATTTTTATAGTAAAGGTATTGAGTTAGCTGGTTTCTTAGGTGCTTTAACATTCTATGATTCTATGATCTTGGAATGAAAAATATCTTGACATCTAAAAGATTAACCTGTAGGATAGTGTTCTCTGTTCATTCAATATTGTGAAATCCAATTACATTTTATTTTATTTTGAAGGAGAAGTTCATGGCATGCCCTGTGTCAAATATTGGGAGGTTTATTGTCTTGGGGAACACATCCTCACTGAGTGGGCAGGAGAGAAGAAACGAATGAGCAAAAGAGATAGGAAAGGAATGCTTGAAACCAGGCCATGAAAGCCAAGGGAAAAGATGCATCTGGAAGGAAGGGGTCGCCAGTAGCATCCGATGCTATGGAAAAATCAAAGAAGAGAACTATTAACAAGAAAGTTAGACTTGGTAATTAGAAATAACAGATGGCTTTAGGAACCAGGTTCAGTAGAATGATGGCATTGAAAGACAGATTAGAGGGGGTTGAAAATGCCTGAGTGTGGTGTGTGGTGTAGTGGGTGTTGTGCTGGTCCTGGAGTCAGAAAAACCCGGCTTCAAATTCTACCTCTGAGTGCATGCAGTGGGGAAATAGAGGCAATAAGCAATGCTTGGAGTTTGTCAATGAAGGGATATTCATATATACATATGTGAGCCATAGGAAGCTGTGCGTGTATATACATGTATATGTATGCACTCACACAAACAGCCTGAGATGTCAAAGAAAGATTTTATGTGTATATGTGTATGTATAGCCTATATCCCTTCTGCACTTTGTTTCTAAACTCCTCAAAAAGGCCGTCTGCAATAGGTACTCTGCTTTCTCTCTTCTTAGTCTCTTCTTAACTTCTTGTAATCTGGCTTCCAGCCTCATCATTCCACCGAAACTGCCCTCTTCAAAGTTACCCATGATCTCTTAGTTGCTAAATCCAGTGGCCTTTTAAAAAATCCTCATTCTGTTTGACCTCTGCAGCTTTTGACCCCGTTGATCACCGTTTCCTTTATATTCTCTTTTCTCTAGATTTTTGAGACACCATTGTCTCCTAATTCTTCCCAATGACGGGAAGCATTTTCTTGATTCGTTGTCCTTGATTTCCTCCCAACATGCAAACTGATTGGGCCCAGCTTCCTTGACACAGATTCCTAGCTTGGGACATAAAAGGTCAGACTTGGTGTTTGCGTAAGACCACATGAGTCATCTTACCCTGATGACATACTGGCTAGACCTCCTGGGTAGAGAAGCTGAATGCCATAGGATCCTTGCTGTGTTTGAACACAGTAAGCCTCCTTTGTTCAATGACTCACAAGAACTTCATTTTGTCCCAGTGTTAAACCTGAGCTAAGAAGGTGCTGGGGTTAGAGCTGTGCTTATAGCAACTAGCTGACCCCTCCTCAGTTTCCTCTGTTGGATCCTCTTCCACATCGTGCTTTCTAACCGTAGCTTAGAACCAGAGTGTTCTATCCAGGGTCCTCTTCTCTTGTTCCTCTATATTACTTTGAGGGACGATCTCATCAGCGCCAAGGACTTAATTGCCATTTCTTTGTTGATGAGTCTTAAATTTACCTCTCCTATCCTAACCCACACAAGATCACATCTCCAACACTTTTTAGACATCTTGGACTGGGTGTCCCATAGACATTTTAAACTCAACATCTCCAAAACTGAACTTAGTGTCTTTCTCCCCAATCTCTTCTTTCTCCTCACTTTCTCAATTACTATTGAAGGTACTACCATTGCCCCATTCCCCAGGTTCATAACCCCTGTCTCATCCTCAGCTTTTCACTATCTCTCACCCCCTTTGTCTCGTCTCTTGTCAAGGCCGGTCAATTTTACCTTTGTAGCATGTCTCGTGTATGTTTCGCTTCTCTCCTCTGACGCTGCCACCACCCTGCTTCAGGTGCTCATCGCTTCACACCTGGATTATTGCAGTAGCCTGCTGCTGGGTCTGCCCCCCTCAGGTCTTTCCCCATTTGAATCCATCCTCCATTTAGTCACCAAAATAATTGTACATATGTGCAGGTCCAACCGTGTCATCCCCTTGCTCAGTAAACTCCAGTGGCTTCCTATCATTTCCAGGAGCAAATACAAAATGCTCTGTTTGGCATTCAGAGCCCTTTATAACCTCGCTTCCTCCTACCTTCCAGTCTTCTTACATATTACTCCCCAACATGTACTCTTAGATCCAATAACACTGGCCTCCTGGCTGTTCCACTAACAAGGCATTCCATCTCTCAGCTCTGGACATTTTCTCTGGCTCTTCCTCATGCCTAGATTCTTCCTCTTTAACTCTGCCTAGCTAATTAGCTTCCCTGATTTCATTTAATTTCCAACTAAAATCCCATTTTTTTAAAACAGGAAACCTTTCCCAACTTCTCTTAATTCCAGTGCTTTCCCTCCATTCATTATTTCCTATTTACCCTGTATCTAGTTTGTTTGTACATATTTGTTTGCTTGTTGTCTCCTCCATTAGATTGGGAGCGCCTTGAGGGCAGGGAGCATTTTTTTAAAACTTCCTTTTGTATCCCCAGAGCTTAGCATAATGCCTGGCACATACTAGACACTAAATGTTTATTAACTGACTGAATGAACGATTGTCTATCTGGGATCACATGTGGAAGGGGTTAGTTAGCTTTGGAAAAGAGAAGAATGACCTCATTCTCTGAGGCTGGAGGAAAAGAGGAGAGGATGGATAAGGGATTAGAGGAAATTCTGGAATGTAGGCGAAGGGAGTTGATGGTGGCAGTGATGGGTTCATGAAGTCAATATCCTTAGAGAAAATAGCAAGTGTAGTCACCAATAGAATGTTTCTTGAAGGCAAGGACTCTTTCAGTTCTGTTTGATCACTTGCATGCAGTAGATGCCTAATAAATGTTTGTCAAATTGAGTCTGCTGAGAACAAGAGGAGGGCAAATGCTGCTGTAGATATGAGGGGAGATGGTTTGAAACAACTGGTATGGGGAGTATGATGGGCAGGAGAGTCAAGCAGAGATAAAAACAATTTCCACATAGTAACATGAATTTGAAAGAGGCCTCAGATCATCTAGTTCAACTTTTGCATTGTTAAAAGGCAGAATATCGAGTTTCAGAGAGAGTAGATACCTCCCAAGGCCATACAGGCAATAAGTGATAGATGTTCGACTTAAATCTGTTTCCTGATTCCACATCCAGTGGAGCTTATGTTGCTGTCCAATACTGGGGACTCTGCCAATTAGGGGAGAAGATCCCATTGATAGGGAGAAGTGTGAAATCTCTACAGTGCTAATCCATGAAGTTCAGATGGGAAGAATAAGGTAGTAATTGTATAACTGACATTTACATAGCATTTTACGTTGTCAAAACACTTCACATACATTTGATTGACCCCAGAACCCTGTGAGATAGGTACCAGAGTTATCTTCTTTTTGCAGATTAGGATACTGAAGCTTAGAGAGATTCAGTGCTCACTCAGCTAGGTCATGTCAGAAACTGGATTCCTAACCAAATCTCCCTGGACCACAGATCTAACATTTTCCCCACCAGAATGGACATCGTTTGTGATATGAAGCCTTGAACAAGAGCTGTATGGTGGAGAGAGAACTGTGCCCATTTTTGGAGTAAATTTTGTCCCTTTTTTTCAATTAAGAGAGATAGCTTGGCATAATAGAGAGCCTCTGAGCCAGGGGGACACACATATACATGTATGTACATAGACATATACATCACCTGCATAGAGATGACAGTTGAATCCCTAGGACCTGATAAGGTCACCAAGTGAGTGATTTTAGAGAGAAAAAAGAAGAGGGCTAGGACAGAGCCTTGGGAAGACATCCAGCAAGTTAGTTCAAATCCAGCTTCTGACACTATTGACTGTGAGAGCCTAGGGCCTCTCAGTCCCCCTGGCAACCTTCTAAATATGTAAATTGCAAAGAAGGTGCTGAACTGCATGCCTCAAGAGAGTTCCTCACCAGAAGCTATACCAGTGAAGTCAAAGGGCAAGTCGTTATCCCTATCTATTGGGAAAAAATTGGAAAATATTGAGGAAAGCCTGTTTCCTGTATCTCTTTCATTCCATCTTCCATATTTTTTTTTTTCAGGACTTCACAAAAAGCCATAGATTTAAAGCCAGAGAATCTGAGTTTAAATACTATCTCCGTTACTTATTAAGAATGTGATCTTAAACAAATCACCTACCTCTAGGCCTCAGTTTTCTCTTTTGTTAAATGAAATAGGTGGATCATCTTATCTCTAAAGCCCCTTCCAGGACGTGATGCCATTTTTTTTTTATTTATATTTTTGTTTTCAACATTTACTTCCAGAAGATTTTGAGCTCCAAATTTTCACCCCATTTCGCTCCTCCCCCCACCCCAAGATGGCATGCATTCTAAATACCCTTTCCCCTACTCTGCCTTCCCTTCTATATCTCCCCCCCTTCTCTTATCCCCTTCCCCTTCAATTTTCCTGTAGGGCAGGATGGATTTCTGTACCCCATTTCCTGTATTTCTTATTTCCCAGTTGCATGTGAAAACATTTTTTTTAAACATGTGTTTTTAAAACTTTGGGTTCCAAATTTTCTCCCCTTCTCTCTCCCCACTCACCCTCATCGATAAGGCAAGCAACTAAATATAGGTTACATATGTGCAGTTATGCAAAACGTTTCCATAGTAGACATGCTGTGAAAAACTAACTCTATTTCCCTTAATCCTATCCTGCCCCCCCCATTTATTTTGTTCTTTCTTTTGATCCTGTCCCTCCTCAGAAGTATTTGCTTATGATTGCCCCCTTTCCCAATCTGCCCTCCTCTCTATCATCCCCCTACTCTCTTGTCCCCTCCCCCTCACCATTTTCCTGTAGGGTAAGACAGATTTACATACCCAATTGAGTGTGTATGTTATTCCCTTCTTAAATCAAATCCTATGAGAATAAGATTCACTCATTCCCTCTCACCTTCCCCCATTTCTCCTCCACTGTAAGAGCCTTTTCTTTTCTGTTTTTTTTTGTGAGATAATTTACCCCATTCTACCTCTCCCTTTCTCCTTCTCCTAGTATATTCCTCTCTCACCCCTTAATTTTATTCTCCAGATATGACCCCTTCATTTTCAACTCACCCTGTGCCCTCTATCTATCTATCTATATCTATATATACGTGCATATAATTTTTTCCCCTGCAACTACCCTAATACTGACAAAAGTCTCATGAGTTACAAATATCTTACCATGCAGGAATGTAAACAGTTCAACCTTAATAAGTGTCTTATGATTTTCTCTTTCCTGTTTACCTCTTCACGTTCCACTCGAGTCTTGTATTTGAAAATCAAATTTTCTTTTCAACTCTGGTCTTTTCATCAAGAATGCTTGAAAGCCCTCTATTTCACTGAATGACCATTTTTTCCCCTGCAGGATTATATTCAGTTTTGCTGAGTAGGTGATTCTTGGTTGTAATCCTATCTTGTTTGCCCTGTGGAATATTATATTCCATGCCCTGCGGTCCCTTAATGTACAAGCAGCTAAATCTTGTGTTATCCTGATTGTGGTTCCACAATACTTGAATTGTTTCTTTCTGGCTGCTTGTAATATTTTCTCCTTGACCTGGGAACTCTGGAATTTGGCTACAATATTCCTAGGAGTTTTCCTTTGGGGATCTCTTTTGGGAGGAGATCAGTGGATTCTTTCAATTTCTATTTTGTCCTCTGGTTCTAATATATCAGGGCAGTTTTCCTTGATAATTTCTTGAAAGATGATGTCTAGACTCTTTTTTGGATCTGGCTTTCAGATAGTCCAATAATTTTTAAATTCTCTCTCCTGGATCTATTTTCCAGGTCAGTTGTTTTTCCAATGAGATATTTCATATTGTTTTCTAATTTTTCATTCTTTTGGATTTGTTTTACAGTGTCTTGATTTCTCCTAAAGTCACTAGCTTCCAATTGCTCTATTCTAATTTTTAAGGAAGTATTTTCTTCAGTAATCTTTTGGGCTTCCTTTTCAATTTGGCCATTTTTGCTTTTTAGGGCATTCTTCTCCTCATTGGCTTTTTGGACCTCTTTTGACATTTGGGTGAGGTTATTTTTTAAGGTGTTATTTTCTTCATTTTTTTGGGGTCTCCTTTAGTAAGCTGTTGACTTGTTTTTCATGATTTTCTTGCATCACTCTCAGTTTTTCCTCTACTTCTCTTGCTTCTTAAAATCCCTTTTGAGCTCTTCCAAGGCCTGGGACTGATTCATATTTTTCTTGGAGGCTTTGGATGTAGGAGCTTTGGCTTTGTTGTCTTCTTCTGGTTGTATATTTTGATCTTGTCGCCAAAGTAAGATAATATAGTCTGACTCTTTTTGAGCTGCTTACTCGTGATCCTGGCCAATTACTTGAGTTTTAAACTCTTTGTTAAGGTAAAAGTCTGCTTCCAATGTGAAGAGCATACTTTCCTAAGCTTCGGGGGTTTGTACAGTTGTTTTCAGAGATACTTCTAGGGACCCGTAAATTTTCAGTTCTTCCAAGGTGGTATGAGAAGGGGTGAGGTGTTTTCTCTCCACTACTACAACAAGCTCCACCACACCAGCGCTCCTCCTGACCCCAGGACCGCCCCTCAGAACTGTGACCCAGATCCAAGTGCCGGTAAAGCAAGAGATTCCTGCCTCAGCACTGGCAAAGAGATCCCTGCAATCCCCCTCTGATCAGCTACTCGATTCCCCTTCAGTCTGTGGGCCAGAAGCTCAGGAAACAGTCGCTGCCCCAGGCCGAGCTCGGGGCTTGTGGCTGAGACCTAGCCCCTCTCTCACCGCAGTCACAGACTTTTCCCACTGACCTTCTAAGTTGCCTTTGGCGTTAAGGGGTTGAGAAGTCTGGAAACCACCACAGCTACCTGTGATTCAGTCTTCTGAGGCCTGCTCCAAGGTCTCTGCGGTCTGCGTGCCCACACCAAACTGCGCTCCTCTCCCCACCTGGCGCGATATACCTTTCTGATCAACCATCCAGGGTGTCTTTGGCTGGAAATTTGTTTCACTCTGTCTTTCTCTGGGTTAGGCTGCTTTAGAATTTGTTTAGAGACATTTTTTTTAGGTATTTGGAGGGCTTTGGGAGAGGAGTCAAGGCAGTCACTGCTTTCCCTCCACCATCTTGGCTCCACCCCACGTGATGCCGTTATTATCGACTATAAAAATCCCTCTCTTCGGTAAACCTTACCTTAAGTCATCTTGGGGCACATCAGTATTCTGCAGTATTGTTTAATAGTGATATTGTCATCAGGTAATTGCACTGTGTCCCCAACTTCTTTCTTTCCCTTCAGTGTTATTTGTAGTCCTGGATGTCGCCTGAGATGACAGGCATGACATCTAGAAAGATGGGGTGTGAACCTTGGACAAATCAGTTAGCTTCTATGTGCCTCGTTTTCCTTATCTATAAAACAAAACACTTGGACTAGACCATATTTAAAGGTTCCTTTCAACTCTTAACATTCCTTGATTCTATAAAACTTTTCTCAAGTCAACACAGGATGGCAGAAACAAATGTTTGATAACAAAACTGTCATGGGTTTAAAGACATCGCCCATAGCTATTTGCCTCATTTTATTTCATGACAAAACATTTATTTACTGGTAGGTAAACACAGGACTAAGTGTTTTAAAAAATAAAAGAAAAATGACTTTCTTATTTCTAAATTAGATACCATCTTTTTCCATGTAAGCCCATTTGCTCTTGTTCTAGTCTCATCCAGCTACCATTGTACTTGGAATAACTCTTCATATATTTTAAAACTTTGTATACTTTAGAGATTTAGTTTTCATATTCAAAGATTTATGTCTTTTTTACTAGTTTATTCAAATCCTAGGAAAGGAAAACCTAGAGAAAAAGCAATAAAACAAATGAACAGTTGTGTTTGCCAAACCTCATTTTTGTGAAGAAAAACCATGGTGGTGATTTTATGGGTAGGGGGTCAGTTACTTTACAGATCCTTTAGGAGAAAAGATAACAACTATAATAATTAATAACTGACATTTAAATAGTACTTTAAGGCTTAAGAAAGTGATTTACCCACATCATCCTTACAACAGATCCATGAAGGTGATGCTAAAGATAAAATATGTTTCCTGCAAGTAGAGAATGTTTTGTTCTTTGTATCTATATCCAGTGCCTAGTCAAGTGCCTGGCACATCATAAATGCTTGATGATTGAAACGCCTGTTTTATGATTGAGGAAAAAGAGACTCAGAGAGACTGGCTACTTGTGCGTGAGCATGTAACTAGTGAGTATTGAGACAAGATTTGATCCTAGGTCTCTTCCCTTTACAGGTCAAGTGAGATAATATTTGTAAAGTACTTAGCACAGTGCCTGGTATACAGTAGTTACTTAATAAATGCTCATTCCCTTGTTCCCCTCCAGGCACAACAAGCTTTCCCTCTATAAACCTAATGGATAAATAACAAAATTATTATTTCTTTTTGTGTCAATAAAATGGGTAAAATATTATTCCTATTTTATATAACCACTGTTTTTTCATGTCTTTTTGCTTCTATTATTTTAAATGGCTGATAAATTCTGATAGACAAATATTCATTGTCTATCTGGTGCCTCTCTACGGCAGTCTGTGAAGTTGTTGAGCAGTTTTTGATCTGCTCTGGTAAGAGGAGTTTCCCTAGAGGGAGTTAACTAGTTAGAATGTAATTATAGGCACGGTCAAAAGCCAAACTTTAGCATCTACCTTCAAAGAAAAATCTTTCCTCTGACCACAGCTAGGTGCAGCTGCTATGGAACTGAGAAATGAGTGAAATCCCAGAACTTGAATGGACATCAAATGGACATCTAGTCCAGCTTCCTCATTTTACAAATGAGGATACTGAGGCCCAGAGAAGGCATGTGACTTACCCAGGGGCACAGAGCAAGCATAAGAAACAACGTTTGAACTAAGGTCTTCAGACTTCAGAGCAATGTTCTTTCTATTATATTATTCTTTTTTTTCCCCCACTGAGGCAATTGGGGTTAAGTGACCCGCCCAAGGTCACACAGCTAGTAAGTGTCAAGTGTCAAGTGTCTGAGGCAGGATTTGAACTCAGGTTCTCCTGACTCCAAGGTCAGAGTTTTATCCACTGAGCCACCTAACTTCCCCCTCTGTTATATTATTCTGCTATGTTTTCCTCCCTCTAGGTTTCGGAATTTTTATGTGTGAAGTCCTGATATAATTTTCCAGTTGTGTATTTGAAGGCCAGTCTAGGTTGTAAAGGACTCTACAACAATTTGTTGGTAGTTGTGTTGTTCAAAATACCCGATTTGTTTTCTAAAGGACAATCAGTGAATCGTTTTGAGTTCAACACTCAAAATAATCAATAAAATACTATACGTAACTGATAATATAACCCAGATCGAGTCATGACATCTGAGATTTAGAATTAGAAGAAAGCTTAGGGGTGGTCTAATCCAACCCTTCGTTTTATAGAAAGGGAACTAAAATCCAGAGAAGTTAAATCACTTGCCCAGAGGTCACTCAGGCAGTAGTAATGGGATAGGTAGAGTCAGGATTTGAATATAGGTCTTTTGATTCCAAAATTTACATATTCCACTGCAACATGCTTCTTCTTAGAAGTAGAATTTCTGGTGATTCACTGGCTTTCTCACTTGTAGATGGTGAGCCTGCAACTTTTTCTGCTTACATTTTTCAGGAGGGGAAAAGAAAAGGAAATTAACATCAGATTTTGTTCTTATCTCTCTAATCAACTCAATCAATCAATAAGCACTTATCAAGTGCTTATCATATGCTAGGCACCATGCTAAGGATGAGATCAGATGAATAAGAGATCCCAAAGAGAGCGGTGTCACAGAAACTCAGAGAAAATAGCCAAAAGAGGGTGGTCATTGGTGTTCAATGCCGAGGAAAAGTGAAGAAGAAGGAGGATTAAAAAAAGGCCATTTGATTGGGCAATTAAGAGATCAGTGGTAAGTTTGGAAAGAGTGGTTTAAGTAGCATTGTGAGATTGGAAACCAGACTGCAGATGTTTAAAAGGGAGTGAGAAAAGTGGACTCATTTGATTCAAATAGCTTCTTAAGGACTTTAACTGAGAAAGAGAGAATGGATGATTACTACAAGGCATAGTAGGATCAATTGAAGGTGTTTTAAGGATGGGGGAAGATGAGTTTGTTTGTCTGCAGCAGGGAGAATTTGAAGACTAGAGAAAGAGGGGATAATGTTGAGGGCAATATGCTAGAAAATATGGGAGGAGATATGTTAAAGGGCATATGGCAGGTTCACTTTGAGAAAAAGTAGAGCCACTTCATCATCAGAGGCTGGAGTAAAGAAGGAGATAGTGGGGGAAGATAGGTTATAGGGAACTGAGATAAGGAGGATGGTAGAAGGTTGGGGAGACTCTTGGAGAATGGCAGTTAACTAGTATAGAGTTCTGGACTTGGAAGTCAGGAAGACCTAACCTTGAAACCTGTCTCAGACACTTAGTAGGTATGTTACCTTGGCCAAGGTACTTCCCTCTGCCTCATCTGTGAAATAAGAATAACAAGTTTTTATATCACAGGGCTTTAAGGATAAAATGAGATAATATATACAAGCGTATACGTTACACACACACACACACACACACACACACACACACACACATACAGAGCCTTGGAAACCATAGCATGCTATGGAAACATCAACTAAGATGATGATGATGATGATGATGAAGATCTTAGTTTTTCAGTGAGGTCCTCAGGTGAGGGAAGAAAAGAGGGGATGGTGTGGGCACCTTGGAGAAAGAAGAGGTTTGGAACAGACATAGTGGTGAGATAGGAAACATGAGTAGCAATTAGGGCTTCTGGGGTAGTACAGTGGATGGAGTATTGGGCCTGGAGTCAGGAAGACTTGAGTTTGAATCTGGCCTTACTTGCTAGCTGTGTGACCCTGGGCAAGTCACTTAATCCTGTTTGCCTCAATTTCCTCACCTGTAAAAAGAACTGGAGAAGGAAATGGCAAACTACTCTAATCTCTTTGCCAAAAAACCCCCAAAAGGGGTCATATAGAGCCAGACATGACTGAAATCTTCTAAACAATAGGATTGCCTTGTTGCAGTGAGGGCCCACTTGAGATTAGACAACATAAATTGTAATGAACACAGCACAGTTTTATTTCCTCTAGTTTTCACTATGTGCAATTTAAGTCAGTGCAACAAACACTTACTTACTATGTATTAACCACTGAATATAGAGATGAAACAATATATAGTCCCTGACCTCAAAGAGCTTACAATTTACTATGGTAGTAGATGACATATGTACAAATAAGTATGATACAAGATGGTTGGGGCAGAAGAGAAATCCAGACAAAGTTCTCTAAGAGAATGTGAGGCTGGAGAGATCTCCCTCTAGGGAATCAGGTAAGAAAGATAGCAGGAGAACTGGATTTTGAAGGAAGAGTAGGGTTTTAATAGGTATGAGATAGAGAATTTGTGAATGCACAGAGATAAGATATAGGAGAACAGTAGGGAAAATCTGATAATTCCATTTGATTGGAATGTGAAATGCCTGAAGTAAGGTGCAATAAGGCTGACAAGGTAGATTGAAGCCCAATTGTGAAGGGCCTTAAATTCTAGATTGAGGATTTTGTAATTTATCCTCTAGGCAATGGTATGTCATTGAAAGTTTGAGCAGTGGAGGTAAAGCTTACCCTTCGCATTATAAAGTTTATTTTGGTAGCAGTGTGAAGGATAGATTAGATAGGAAGTCATGGTCAAGCAGTTAATAAGGGCTTGTTATATGTGAGGCACGGTGATCAGTGTTGGGAATACAAGTACAAGCAAAAGTACAGTCCTGCTTTCTCAGAGCTTGCATTCTAGTTAGGAAAGATAACACATAAAAGGTGGAAGGATTTTTTTGGGGGTAGGTGTGGTGGAGGGAAGGTGCTTATGTGGAGGTATGGTGGTGAAGAGGGAGAATGAAGCTGGATTAAGAATGGCTGGCTTAGAGCCTTCCTCAAAATGGAGGTCCCGGATCAGTTTAGTAGTGGGAGGAAGAGGCTGCCCTTCCAGGATAAGAATCTTTCAGGCTGTAAAATCTGGAGAAATGAAAAGAGACTGTGAGACTGTGTCTCCCTGTGTAGTTGTTTGATCTTGGGGCAATAAGATCTATCATAACTTTGAAAGGATTGTTAGGTATGGTATATGTAAAGATCTCTAAAAAAAAGATGAAATGAATCTTTAAGTTTCTACCTTTGAGTAATGCTACTCAGCCAAAAACGTTGCTGACCGAGCATGTACAGTTATCAACTGACAGCTCACTTTGATAGTTTTTCTCTCTGGGAAAATAATCCCATCCAGGAGCCAGAATGTCATCCACACATACTTGACTGAAACTCTACCCACAGAAGCAGTTCTCTCTCTCTCTCTGTCTCTCTCTGTCTCTCTGTCTTTGTCTTTGTCTCTGTCTATCTCTCCCTGCGTCTCTCTCTCTCTCTCTCTCTCTCTCTCTCTCTCCTGCTGTTCCTCTTCGATGCTGCTCTAAATCTAGACCACACCCCATCACGTTTGTGTGCCAGAGTGTAGGGCACCAACTCCCTTGCTTAGGACAGGTGCTGCATGCCCAGAAATGTGTATTTAGAGAATCTTTCTGATTTAATGGAACATTCAGCAGCATATTGTATCATAGAACTGGCCATAGAAAATTCTTTTGGGATTTGAATGTGCCCTATGTATTGATGAGGCCAGTCCAGTGTAATTGTGTATTAACATCAGGTTGGGCTTGAAGAGATACTGTTTGCCATTTTGGTGATGCCTCTTTTCCACTTGCAAATTTAAATCCTCTCCTTGTCAGTGTGCAAATTTGAACCTTTTTTTTTTTCTTTTGAAGTTCTATAAATCCTAGATAAAACTAGTTCTTTACCATTGCTATCTCTTTACGGGATTAAAGTTAAAGGAAAAAGTTAATGTAACTTGAAAAGTGGCACCTGAGCTATTTGATTATGCAGCAAACTGCACAAGAACCAGCTTTCCTGCAAAAAAAAAGTTTTTGGAATTTGTTTTGCTCAACCTTTTTTTTTTCCTTGTCTCTTACTCTTCCTTTCTCTTTTATTTTTTTTTTCGACTTGTCACTTAGAAGTGGGTACAGGGCAAGCAGCCCAGTTTCTGTAATTGTTCTTGCTTGGCTTTAGCTTAATCAACATTGGAGTTACTCCCGCTTTTGCATACTGTTATGCATTGTAAATTGCTCATGAGTATCAGAGGAAAAAACCTGGCTTCCCTGGTTTCAACATTGTGAGATTATGCAATCAATCAATCAAAGCCAAAGTATTCCAAGCTACACCACCAGCCCTCCTTCCCCAACCATCTTCATTTCCTTGCCAGGGTGGTGTTATTGCACCCTTGGGATGTAGTTTCACCCCAATCTCCAATTGCTGCAAAATGTACGCACTGGAAGGATAAGTGAGGAATACAAGGGCAGCTAGGAACATAGACACGTGATCAAGTACTAGATTAATTTTGAATTTCTTGAGTTAGGCAGATAGGTGACAGAGAGGATAGAACCTTGACTTGGAGTCAGGAAGACCTGAGTTCAAATGCAGCTTCAGACACTTACTATTTGTGTGACCCTGGGCAAGTTACTTAATCATTGTTTGCTTCAGTATCCTCATCTGTAAAATGAGGATAATAATGGGTTGTTGTGTGGATAAAATGAGATACTATTTTCAAAGTGTTCTGCAAACCTTAAAGTGCTATATAAATACTACTTGTTATTACTACTAGGTTACTTTGCCATTAACTGATAGTCAAATTTAGTTTGAAGGCTGTGTTGTTGTTGTTGATTTGTTTGGATTGTGTCTAAATCTTCATTACCCCATGTGAGGCTTTCTTGGCAAAGATACTGGAATGGTTCGCCATTTTCTTCTTCAGCTCATTTTACAGATGAGGAAACGCTGGCAAACAGAGTGAAGTGACTTGCTCAGGGTCACAGAGCGAGCAAGTGTCTGAGACCAGATTTGAACTCCCAAAGATGAGTCTTCCTGATTCCGGGCCCAGCACTCTAGCCATTGTGCCACCTGTTTCAGAAATAAGACCCATTTCCTATTAATTCTTTAAAATACTTGTGTATAAAACATGTTATAAAAGATTTAAAGAGGTTTTGTCTCATCTATTACTGATAATTAATGAATTAGCTCACCAAAGACACAAGGGAAGCAAAATACATTCATTCATTCAGCAAATACTTAATAAGTGTCTGTTATGTACAATACTGTGTGCCAGTGCTAGGGATGTAGAGACAAAAACGAAACAATCCCTGCCTTCAAAGAGCTTACCTTCTATTGGGATTCAATTGAGTATCAGTGGACAACTATTTATTAAAGTATGTACTACATGCAAGGTATTGTGCTAGATTCTGCCAAGACTGGAAAGACCATTGGATCTGAAGCAAGAAAACAGGTTCAAATCCTACCTTTGATGCTTACTATCTAGGCGACCTTAGACAAATCACCTAACCTCCCTGGACCTCAGTTTCCTCATCTGTAAAATGAAGAAGTTGGTCTAGACAGCCTCTGAGATTCCTTCCAGCATGGTATCTATGATCCTATGATACAATCCCTGCTTTCAGGACGCTTACATTCTACTAGGGTATACAACTCGTAAAAAATAAGTAAATACTATGTACATGATATAGTTTCTAGGATAGGATACTAATAATTGAGGACATCAAGAAAGGCCTCTTGGAAAACCTGTGCCTGAGTTGTGGTTTGAAGGAAGCTAGGGATGAAACAAGGCAGCGAGGTGGCGCAGTAGATAAAGCACTGAACTTGGAATCGGGAAGACTCATGACTTCGTGAGTTCAAATCTGGTTTCAGACATTTGCTAGCTGTGTGACCCTCGGCAAGTCACTTAACCTTCTTTGCCTCAGTTTCCTCATCTGTCAAATGATCTAGAGAAGGAAATGGAGAAGGAAAAAGTATCTTTGCTAAAAAAAAACACAAAACCCAAAAAACAAACAAAAAACCTAAAACGGGGTTACACAGAGTTGGGCTAGACTGAGAAATGACTAAACAACAAAAAAGGATTCAACAAGGTAGATTTAAGAAAAGTTCAGTGCATGCTGGTGGTGGGGGCTGAAGGGCATTATAAAATCATATTCTAAGTAGAATGTAAATGTCATCACCTACTATGTTGCATAACAGGACATTTGGCAGTACAAATGCATCTTAAGTGGTATAAAATGAATCAACCATGCCAGAAAGAAATACATCACAACAGGTGTTATTGCGATATTTGCTTCCATAATTGGTAGACATAATGTGACAGTACAGGGAATGTTCCCAGGTTTCCAACTTTAAAGTTTTCCTAGTCACATTGTCAAATGTTATTTGGTTGGCATTTAGGTGTTCTTGTTATTTGACATACTTCTCCCCATCAGCAAATTAAGCGGTGTATTGCTTACTTTCTACTGATATGCTATAATATTGAATTTATAATCACACATCAGCACCAATAGATCTTGAATAAACATGTGTCTAGCATTATAATCTTGGTTTGTCTGAACTATGGCATAAAACAGCATGTCTAAATAAGTAGAAAATATTGTCAGTTCTGCTTTAAGATGACTTATGTATTCCTAAAAATCTCATCATTATGCAAGACTGCATAATACAAACCAAAGGATTTATGGGAAAAATAGGATTTGGGGCCACAGCACTGAATAACTTTTGTTATTATTGTTGTTCACTCATATCCAAGTCGTCATGACCCTATTTTGGAGTTTTCTTGGCAAAGATACTGAAGTGGTTTGCCGTTTCCTTCTGTAGCTCATTTGACAGATGAGGAAACTGAGGCAAGCAGGGTTAAGTGACTTGACTGGCGTCACCCAGCTAGTAAGTGTCTGAGGCTGGATTTGAACTTGGGTCTTCCTGACTCTAGGCCTGGCATTCTATTCACTGTGCCACCTGGCTGCCCTCAAAAACTTTAGTGACACGTAAAAAGAAGATAGGAATCTAATAAAAATGGTAGCTCAGTTTTACAAATAGTTAAGAAATACATAAATACTACAATAAATGGTGATGTTCGGGGCCATAGGCTGCTGTTTGCCTTGCCTTTTGGTTCTCATGGGGCTCTGCTGGCAAAGTTGAGCTGGCAAAATTGATGACTATGGTGACAAGATGGCCTTGGTTGTCTGCAACTTGTGGATATGGGTGCTACAGCCATGGCAGAAGGTGAGGGAGAGTGGAGTATGAGATTGTGGACTGGTCCTTCTTTGCCTACAACTCCTATTGCACCAGAAGATAGGCAATAAATCTGGCACTGTGCCTTGAAAAAGACCTGATATTTGCTTGTGAAGGTGGGCATTAGACAGATTGTAAACCATGGGTTATTTTGAAGAGGTGAAGTTTTCTGATTCTTGCTATTTCTTGTCAACAGAATCATGCATTAGCAAATCACGTTGAAACAAACTCAGATTTTCAAAATAAGCATTATAGCAGAACTGCCTGTAGTTTAAAACCTTTCTTAAAAGTTTTGATCAATAGTATATTTCTTTTAGGGGGACAACTTTAAAAATAAAATCATCAATGAATCAATAAGCATTTATTAAGCATTTGCTATGTGCCAGGGATGATATGAGCCTCTGGAGTACAAAATAAAACAATCCTTACTCTTAAAGAGCTATATTATCTATAATATATTGTGTATATTCCCACTCACTGCAAGCCAATGTTATACCTTTTGAGCAATTGTTTCTGTTCTGGCCAGAAGCTCTGAGGGTCTTCCACTCCCAGATTGATTCTTTTATGAAAGCAAATTAGGCCATCTTTTGCCTCAATTCTTACCTAGCCTTTAATTATTGAATGGGTGTTGCCCAAGACAAACAGACCTGAGGAAGACCTTAGCTCAAAATGACCAAGGTCTCCCACTGCTTCCAGGGCCACCGTCAATCATCTTGACCTGTCTTGCCACTAGACTCTGATGAGTTTGGGGGAGAGAATGAGGTTGATGACTTTGCATAGCTCTGCCTCACTTAAATCCAATTCCCTTGCAAGTCAAGATCACCCTCCTGATGTCATTGGTCCTCTTTGAGAATGAAGGATGAACAACAATATCGTGCCTTTTAAACTCAAACACATATTTACCAAAAAACAGTTAATTTCTTGCCATTGGCAAGATTTCCTAATTATTGTTTGGGTGCTAGTTTTGCTTCATTCTATTACGGGAGACAATTAGTGCATATTAAGCAAAAATACTTCTACCCACTGGTCCTGTTTCTGCCCTCCAGTGCTAAGTCTAGTTTTGTTTACAGAAACAAGGGATTATCTTTCTTTCTTTTTGATGAGAGATTGCTTGCTTCAGGGTAGGAAAGAAACAAAAGGAAGAAACAAAAACCAAAACCACTGCTGGATTTTTTTCCATTTTTTTTTTGTATGTAGTTTAAAGATAAAAGGAAAATTCTATAGCAACTATTGCATTTTATTCAAATTATAATTTGTCCAGATTATGGAAAATCAGAGACATAACAGAAATAGATTTTGTAGAATAATTACCACCCTTGGTTTTTGTATGGGCTGTCCATATTCCTGAGACATTTGATATATATTATCTATATTCCTATTCAGTGCAAGACAGTATTGTACCTATTTAACTAGAAAACATTTTTGCTAAAGGTAATTTATTTTCTTCTACTAGGAGCATTTTCTAGTCATTGTTTTGGGCACCAGTTTTGTTTCATTTGTACTGCATTTAATGCACTGAGTAAAATCATATATCTCTGGGGGTAAAGAAGAGAAAGGAATTGTGAGAAGAACAGAAAGTATCATTTGATTATTGTTAGAAAGTTTCATTCAGACAGGAGAGGATAGGTTCCCCTACTTGCTTGTATTATAAGTAAATCTTTCTGATCAGCCTTATTTGCCTCCTTCATAAAAGGTAAGCATATGTAGGGGTTTAGCATCTGAACTTATTATTAATCCTTCACTGAATTAATTTTCTTCATGCCAACATTCAGAAATGCTAGCATGATGGAATAGAATGGGGATAAATGTTCACAAACACAAGAACAGATAAAAGGAAGCATCAAAGAGGTGGGGACTCTATAGTGTTGAACTTTGTATATATTGTCAAATTTCCCCCTTCCCCCAATGTGTGGGTTTGTTTTGGTGTTTTTTTTTTTTAATCTTCTTTTTCTTAAAAAAATCACACATGATAGCTCTCTGGGAGGAGCAAGCAGAAGGATGCAGGAGAAAAATTAGGCTATGTAAAAACAGAAATATGAATAAAATATATTAAAAAAAGGTAACAAGAAAGAGAAACAAGATAAATGGTAGTGTTGTCAGTCTAGTGCAGTGAAAACAAAACCAGTAGTAGGGAGTGCCTGTGGTTTCCAGTATGTCGAGCTTCGATCACTGCTTTACATAAAAAAAAAATTCTTTTATTTTCTCTTTGCTTTCTTGCTAACCTAAAGATAAATGACCAAGTTGCAAATGCAGGTAGAAGGAAATAAAGTTGGTAACGGGCAGTGGACAGTGTGCCTCAGCCGCTTAGTGATCTAGCCTTGAGGGAAATATAACTTTTATGGAAAAGCAACATTCACAGAAATAAAAACCAAAACCAAAATAATCTTCTGTACTCACCCCGCATCCCACACAACCCCAAATAATTCATTCATTCAAAGTCATACAGAGCAATATTAGCCTTATCCTTATTTCCAGTGTTAGACAGATCAGGTTTGTGTAGTGGCAGGACCAGAATAGCATCTGATCATTGGGTTCCCCAGGTCCATGTGGGTAGAGAATTGATTGGACAAGAAAGCTAGATGTACCAGTGAATAGAGAACTAGACTTGGAATACTATCTCAGACCTAACTCTAGCTGTATGAGCCTGGGCAAGTTACTTAGTTGTTTTGAAACTCAGTTTCCTCATTTGTAAAATGGAGATTATAATGGCACCACACTGAGGGTTGTTGTGAGGATCAATTGAGATAAATGTGTAAAGTGCATTGTAAATCTTAAAGTGTTATATAAATGTTAGTTATCATTGTTATCAAGTAGTTAAATAATTTGGTAATTTTGGACAGTTAAAGCACGAACGGAGATCATCACACAGTTTGGTGGCTAAACTACTTGTGGGGTAACTAGGCAGCAGAATGAAAGCTCTTTCAGGGCAAGGACAGGCCATTAAAAATGATTGAAATCTTTTACATACACCTAAAATTTTTACTATATCCTTCTTCCTACCGCTACTGAAGAGTCATCTCATATAATAAAGAATTTTTTAAAAGAAAAAATGGGAAAAGGAAGAAGAGGAAAAAATCAGCAGAACCAATCAATACATCAAAAAAGCCTCAGACTGTATATAATATTCCACACTCATAGACCCATCTATCCTTACCTTCCTCCCCATCCCCCACTCCTCTCCCACCAATGGCAAAGGGTTGGAAGGAGATGTCTTTTAATATCTCTTCCTTATAGAGGATAGGCCATTTTATCTTGTTTTCCATGCAGTGTCTAGAATTCTGTTGCCAGTCTTCGTAATGGAAACAAAATGGAAAATTAAAAGCACGATATTTATTTAGCCTGTTAAGGTTTGTAAAATACTTTGCATGCATTATCTTATTTGGTCCCTCACAACAATGCTGTTAACTAGGAGGAAGAGAAGGGAATAAGCATTTATTACAAGCACTGTACTAAGTACTTTACACATATTATCCCATTTGACTCTCAGAACAACTGTGAGGTAGTTACTCTTCTTATCCGCATTTTATAGATGAAGTAACTAGGAGTCAGGTTAAATGAATTGCCCAGACTCATACAGCTTGGAAGTATTTGAAGCAGGATTTGAACCCAGGTCTTCAGGATTTTAAGTTCAGCATCCTACTCCTACATCAGCATCCTGGAGATGCTGTCTCTATTACCGTGGAATCTCTGCTTTTATTCAGTGCAAACAATGTGCTAAAAGTATCTGCTGAGTGAGCACTTGTCCCATTGTGTAGGTATTTCTACGATCAATTTGTGACTCTCATCAAAAATGCCTACTTCCTTTATTGAACTATTTAGTAGTCAGCTGTACTGCAGATGGGCAAACCAAGTTGAGTAGTAAAGACAGTCCGAAAAAAGGAAGATCAGGGATTGTTGGGTTGTTGAGGATGGGCTTGACTTTTGTGAAGGAGAGAGAGGTTGAACTCTATGCACTATGCTTCCTGACTTTCTTGTCCAATCAATTCCTTATTGAAATATACCTGTGGACCCAATGATCAGCTGCTATTCTGGTCCTGTAACTGCCCTAATCTGCTTTCTTCCATAGCCTTGGAGAGAAGCATGAGGCTAAGCATTGTTTTGTATGACTCCAAATGAATGAGGTGTGTGGTGTGTGTGTGTGTGCATGGGATTGGCTTGATTTCGATTTTGCATAGGTTGAGGGAAGAAAGAAATTGAATTTCATATGTGAGGAACAATACAAACAAGACTGAGAAATGAGAAAACTGGCCTGGTTGCAGTGAAAGGTATGTTTTGGAAAGTTGGAGGGGTGAGAGAGGAGAGCGGAATGGGAGATCATCATAGCCAGAGGAATTTGGTACATAACTGGTACATGTTGATACAGAGCCAGCCGGACACAGTGGAAAGGACACTACTCTTCAGAAGACCCGGGTTAAATCCTATATATTCTCTGCTACCTATGTGACTTAAGCAATTCACTAACTCTCTGAACCTCAGTTTCCTCACCTTTAAAATGTGTGTGTATGTGTGGGGGGGGGTCCCTTCTAACCTTACATCTATGATCCTACTAACTTAGATCAAGAAAAGGGTCATAAAGTGACTGTAAAGTTTTCTACCTTGATAATGACAGGTAAGATTAAAAGGGAAGCTCAACTGGGGATGAAGATCTTAGTATTTGAACTCATTAAATTTAAAGTGATGATGAGGAATCTAACAGTTAGAAAGACAGGAGTTTAAGTGAGGGAAGTTGGGGTTGGGTTGATAGCTGTAGCTTAGAGAATGAATGAGTTCTTCAAGCAAGAAAAGCAATATAATTAACAGAAAGTTAATAATTAAGCTTTGGCGAATGTCCACAGTCAGGGAGTGATTAGGAATAAAAGGAGCCAAGGTGGTGGAAAATTTGGATAAGATCATATCATGGAAGTCAAGGGGAAGTATGAGTTTCAAGAGTGAGGGAGTGGTCAACAGTGTCAAATGCTATACAATTGCCAAGGACACTGAAACCTGAGAAGATACAAGCAGAATTGTCTAGAAGGAGGTCATTGTTACCCTTGGAGTTTCAATAGGATGCTGAGAGTAGATATCCAGTGACCAAGGAAGGAATAGGTATGGAGAAAAAGAAGTCAGTAGTTTAAACCACTTGTTTGATAAGTTTGGTGGTTAAAGGAGAGAGGAAGTAGTGAGTAGAGGTAAGACAAAAATCAAGCAGTTTTCCCCCCAAGAGGGTACCTGTGTATGTTTTAATAAAGATGATGGAGAGGAATGGTGTAAATGTGAGAAGAAAATCCCTAAGGAGCAGGTCAGTCAATGAGCATTTATTAAGCATTGTATAGCACTGGGGATACAAAGAAAGGTATCCCTGCACTCAAAGAGCTTATATTCTAATGGAGGTCAGAAAGTACTAGGATACAGAATAGGGGTCCATAAATTAGCTTTAAGAAACATGAACATGCCATAAAGTACTGTATAAATGTTAGTTATTATCAACTGTTGCAGTTGAGGACAAGGATAAATAAGAGAATTTCTTTAACCTCAAAGAAAGAGGAGTCAAAGATATCTACTGTTTAGGAAGGAGAATGTTCCTGAAGGGAGGGGAGGAAGGAAGAGGTAAGATTTCAGAATTTTTGAAATGGGAAGGGTTTTGGGCAGGAGAATGGTAAAATGAGGGTGAGAAAATTGGCTATAAATCAGTTATGTGATTTTGAGATAGCTTAAAGGTAGGCATAGATAATTCCATTAAGGGTAAAGTGAGTAAATATGCTATCATGCAGTAGACAGGAGAGAGATGTAGAGATATGGTGATAGTAGAATGACTCTAGAAAAAGTTATGTTTTGTTGAAATGGGGAGATAATTTTGATCCTGACCCATAGTATAGTAGTATGTTAATTAGCTGGGACCCACAAAAATGTGTTGCAGTGGAATGTACAGAGGACATGGAATCAATGAACTTGGGTTAAATCCTGGTTTTCTGAATTATGTGACCTTTGATAAGCCATTTAACTTCTCTGGACCTGACTGTCGTCTTTTCTAAAATGGGAAACTTAGACGAGGTGATGTCCAGGGTCCTTTGCAATGCCAAATTCTATGATCGTTCACTTAGAATTTTATAAGAATAACCTTTTTTTTTTGACATTGGAAGTTGGAAATTGTGGGTTTAATTCAGAGTGAACTAAACATATCTTCAGGCTTAGTTAACTGCCTGGACATTCCATCTGCATCTATCTCCAAGTCTGTGTGGAAAAGCCACAAACTTTAAGAAGAAAATGAAATGCCTAAGAATAAGTCCTATAGAGGGACTTCACGAGCGTGGATCACAGCCATCTGTTTGGAAATGTTACAGTAGGAAAGTCCATTTTATGCAAAACGATCACCCGTTTTAGAAATTCACACCAGAAAAGTATGTTGTTTAATCATTTTTCAGTCCGACTCTTCATGACCCTATTTGGGGTTTCTTAGCAAAGATAATGGAGTGGTTTGCCATTTCATTCTCTAGCTCATTTGACAGATGAGGAAACAGGCAAACAAGGTTAGGTGACTTGGCTGGGGTCACACAGCTAGTAAGTGTCTGAGATTGAATTTGAACCCAAGGCTTTCTGACTCCAGGCCCAATGCTTTACCCCTGCACCACCTAGCTGCCCCGACCAGAAAAGTATATATAAAAGATTCATTTGGTTTGCAAAGGTCTTGTGAGACATAGATTTAACCTTTCCTCTCCTATCTTCAAATAATCATTTGTAAATTACCTTCTTAATACTAAACATGAGCAATTGCTAGATTGTTATATAAAATGCTAAAAGGTAGGTGTGTGTGTATGTGTGTGTGTGTGTGTATGTGTGTGCGTGTGTATGTATGTGTGTGTGTATGTGTGTTTTGAAATCAGAGATCTTAGACTGGACCAGCTAACCTAGGAAATACTAGAGATATCACCAGAGGATAAGAGTGCCCCTGGAGGCCTGAGGGAAGGTCATGTCTGGGAATTGGGAAGGGGGGAGGGTCATTCTGATCATTGACTTTATTATATTTGTCCCATTCCTGCTTGATAATACAAAGTGCTTTACGCATTTATCCTTTATAGGACTCTGTGAAGAAGGAGGTTGTTATTATCATTCCCATTCTGCAGATTAGGAAACTGTGGCTGAGAGAGATTGAGTGAATTTCCCAGGCTATTCAGAGCTGTTAAATATATCAGGAAAGAATCAGACTCAGATCTTTTTAACTCCAAGTCCAGTGCTATACCCACTAACATACCTAGCAGCTGATAGGTTGTATAGATATGGAAGTCATCTGCATAGAGATAATAAATGGATGAGAATTGATGAGGTATAGAAAGAAGAGAGGACTAGGACAGAGCCCATAGTTAGGGTGTGATATGGATGATGATTCAGCAAAGGAGACTGAGAGGGAGTAATCAGATACAGGGAAAGAGAATCCAGAGTGAGCAGTATCACAAAAAAACCACAGCAGGAGATTAAATTTAGAATCCTTTGCTTTAATTTGATCTCAGCCCAAAAATTAGATTCATGACATGTAATCCTAAGGTGACAGTTACTGATAGATAATAAGATTAATGCTTCTATGCAAAAATGGTTGAACTTTAAAAGTTGAATGAAACTGTCAATTCAACAAATATTTATTAATTACTTGCTACATACAAGACACTGTGTGTGCCAGGTGTGTGCCGAGTTTAGGAAACTACTGTAATTCAGTTTAGTTAGGGCCTAGGGTGCATGGAAAATATGAACTAAGGCTGGAAAGCTGAAGCAGAGCCAAATTGCAAAGGTCTTTGTATGCTAGGCCCAGGAGTCTGTATTATATCTTGTATGTAATGGAAAAGTGCAGAAGACTTTTGAGCCAGGGAGCAACATGGTCAGATCCATGCTATAGGAACATTATGTACTTCCAATTCTGATGGATGATTAGAAATAAATACATTGGGAACAGATTTTCATGGAAGGGTTTCTATAGGATAAAAATAAAAGGGCATTTGTGGAGTGAGGGGGAAACAGAGCTTGCTCTTCTAGGTCAGGGTTTCTTTTTTCATCATGCAGCCTTGGGCAGTCTGGTGAAGCCTATGGACTCCTTCTCAGAAGAGTGCTTTTAAATGCACAAAATTACAAAGAAAACTAATTATGTTAAATGCAGTTCTGTATATGCATTCCTGCATATATTCACATGTGTATAGCGGTATGCATGCACATGTGTATGTACATGTGTGTGTATATAAATATATATTTAGTATATTTATATGTATACCGCACTCACATATATGTATATGTGTGCACGTGTACACACATATACATACACGTATATGCACATAAGTTTACAGACCCTAGGTTCAGAACCCTGCTGTAGTTTCAGCAGGTGCTACACTTTCAGCAGAATGTCAAAGAAGATCATCCATACCTGTAGTCTGAATCTCGGTTACTCTCTATTTAACTACCACTGGCTAGAATCTGAATGAATTAGTGATGATATCTTCAATTTTTTCCTGATTATTGATGCCATGGATTTTCTAAAATGTTAGTTATAATACGCTGAGCCTAGATCTCCCCTTTAATTTTAGTGGGAATGGGGCATTAATTCTATGCCCCCCTGAAAGTTTTCTTAGCGTCATAATTTTATGGTCCCACATGTCCTATTCCACTATCTCTTTATTTTCGTTATTAGCCTGGTCTAAGCTTCTCTTCTAGCTTGAGAAGGGGGGGATAATGCCCATTTTGTAGTAAAGGTATGCGAAGCCAAACTGTTTGCTGCTGTTTCTGCAGTTGCTTCCTTCTTCACATAAGGATCCGTACAGATCATCTGTAGCATCTTGTGAGGATCACATCGCCATGAATCAAACCAGATGATGCTCTTGTACTGGTGCTACATGAAATAAGGAGGAAGAAATGAAAAGCTTTTATATTCTTAGTTCACCTTCAAAGACTGTGATTCCTTTTTTTTAAAAAGTATTTATGTCATTACCTTGGTGATATTTATAGATTACGATCAAGTTCTCGCTAAGCCCCCCACCTCCTCCAGCTTTTTCCCTCACTGGGCTGTATAAATTTAGTTTCCTAGCGTGCTTCTCATATATCTTTTCCTCTGAGCCAAACCTGATATTCATTCTATTCCCACTTGCCTCTTCTATGATTTAGCTGCATCATTCTTAAACTATAGGAGTCAGATGTGTCCCTGCTCAAATACCAAGGCTGCAGCCCCAGGATTCACTATCATCTCCCTGCCTATATATTCAGTTCCTAATTTGTGCCTCTGAAAATAGCCCTGGGATTTTGTTTTTTAATTTTGTTCCTAGGGAAAGCTCATCAGAGTTGTATGGTGTATATGTTTATTATTCTTTTGTTACATCTAGGTAGATGTGTGTATATGTGTGTGATAAGCATGATACTAACCATTTCTTTAGGCTGCAACTTGAGATCTGTGAAAACATCTCATCAAAATCAGACAAGTCCTGACTCAGCTCTAGGAAGAAAGCAACTTGTAGAAGTCTCAGATCTGGAGGAAGTTTCCACTAATTGGAACCGAAAATGTTTCAAATGTCTTTTGGAAGAGGTGAAACTGTGCCTGCTGATGTTTTCAGATGGGGTCGGAAAGGACCTTTTTTTTTCTATCCTCCTTGACTGTACTTATTTATTAGATTGATGCCATGCTTTTCCTTGGAAGATTTTTATTGCCAATTTAGGGCTTTCTCCTGCCTTCCTTCTTTCGGGTAAAAATCCCCTTGACTTGTGAACTG
The DNA here is from genome assembly GCF_900497805.2 of Vombatus ursinus. Taxonomy (NCBI): domain Eukaryota; kingdom Metazoa; phylum Chordata; class Mammalia; order Diprotodontia; family Vombatidae; genus Vombatus; species Vombatus ursinus. Next base: position 15,699,697 of record NW_020943070.1, read on the forward strand.
AGGATGGACCAACATTTCTGAGTTAGTTTGCAGTGGGCATGCCAAAGGTCAGGGTTGAATGCAATTAGTTTTCTGCCCCTTCCAAAGGAAATGATTTTCTGTTTGAAACTCCTATATAGTAATTTTCAAATAATGTCAGAGGAGTTGAAATAAGATATTTCTAGAATTGAAGTTGGCCTTAAAATTTGGATTAAGTAGACAAAAAAGAAAAACAGATTTAGCCTCATTATGGAGTATAAGGGAAAGAACCTTGGTTCTCCATCAACAATGCATTAGTGTACCTAATTTTCCATATCCTCTCCACCAAATATTGTTTTCCTTTTCTGTCATGTTAGCCAATTCTGATAGGTGTGAGGTAGTTGTTTTAATGTACGTGTATCTAATCAATAGTGACTTAGAACATTTTAATTGATATTGATAGGTTTGATTTCTTTTGAAAACTGCATATTTATATCCTTTGACCATTTTTCATTTGGAAAATGGCTCTTATTTTTATAAATTTGGTCAGTTCCCTATATCTTTGAGAAATGACTCCTTTATCAAAGAAACTTGTAAAGTTTTTTTCCCCCCACTTTCTTGCTTTCCCTCTAATTTTGGCTACACTGGTTTTGTTTGTGCAAAACCTTTTTACTTTCATATAATTAAAATTATCCATTTACTTTCCATAATACTCTGTCTCTTGTTTGATCATAAATTCTTCCCTTATCCATAGATATGACAAGTAAATTTTTCCATGCTCCCCTAATTTCCTATGAAATCACTCTTTATATCTAAATTATTTCCTCATTTGGACCTTATTTTGGTATACGGCATGTGATGTTAGTCTATGAGAGCTCTAGTTGTAAGAAGTTTTTCCTTAAATCACCCCTAAGTTTACTCCTTTGAAACATCCCCCCCCATTTTTCCTACTTCTGTTTTCTGGGACCAAGCAGAACTAGTCTTTTTCCTCTTGTACAAGACTGCTTTTCATACATATTTGAAGGTGGCTATCTGCCTCATCACTGAATCTTCTCGTAAAGTTGAAGAATTTGCTTCTTACTTTATTGAAAAAATTGAAGTCACTTGGTTATGTGCTCCTTCTTATCCCTAAAACCCATTAAAATTTTCTCTCATTTTTTCCTCCATTCCCTCAGATTGACAAAATGGCAGCCCTTCTCCTTGGGCTACATGGGCACTTGACTCCATTCTCTTTCATCTTCTCAATCACTCTTTCCTCAATTCTTCAACTTTTCCTTAGCTACTGATTCCTCCTCTGCTGCCTCCCAGCTCTCCCTCATCCTTCATAAAATAAAACAAAACAAAAACCTTCACTAAACTTTACCTCGGGCTATTGTCCGATATTTGTACTCTGTTTCTCAGTGAAACTCCTCCATGAAGTTGTCATGACTCACTACACCTACTTCTTCTCCTCTTACATACTTCTCAGTCCTTTGCATTCTGGTTTCTGCCCTCATCACTCACCTAAAACTGTTCTTTCTAAAGTCATCAACAATCTCTTATTTGACAAATCTGGTGATCTTTTCTCAGTCCACATCCTTCCCAACCTACATGCTATCTTTTACAATGCTAATCACCCTCCCTTAATGGATACTTTCTCCTGTCTGGGTTTTCATGACATTATTCTGTCCGTGGTTCTCCTCCCATTCTCATTACCTTCTCAGGCTCCTTTCCTGGCTCATTATACATATTCCTCAGGGTTCTGTCCTAGGCCTTCTTGTCTTTTCTTCTTCCTCTTTACTCTCTCCACCATCTCATCAGCTTCCATAGAGTCAGTTATCACTTCTACGAAGATGTTTCTCAGATTTATACTAGCCCCATTTCAGTCTTGCATTACCACTTGACATCTCAAACAAGATATCCTGAAGACATCTCAAACTCAACACGTCCAAAGCTGAACTCATTTTATTTCCCTAAACCTCTCTTCTAATCTTCCCTATTTCTATCGAAGGCACCATCATCCTTCCAGTCTTCCAGTTCTGTAACCTCTATATTATCTTTAACTCTTTATCCTTTCTCACCTTGCATAGCTAATCAGTTGCCAAATCTTACAGTTTTTACCTATTTAACGGCCTCACATCTGACACCTTCTCTCCACTCACATAGCTACTGCCTCAGTTCAGGCCCTCAACACCTCTCTCCTAGATTATTAAAACAGCCTCTTAATTGGCCTTCTTGTCTTGAGTTTTTCACTACACTATTTCATCCTATACATTGCTGCCAAAGTAATTTTCCTTAAGCACAGATCTGACAGTATCACTCCCCTGTCCAGTAAATTCTAGTGGTTCCCTATTGCCTCTAGGACAAAATGTCTCTGTTTAGCTTTTATAGCCCTTCATAACCTGAACCCAACCTATTTCTGCAGCCTCATTACTTAGTGCTCTCTTGAATTCCACAATCCTGCCAAACAGGTCTTTCTGTTTCTCAAATACGGCCTTCTATTTCCTAGCTGTATGCCTTTGTACTGGTTGTCCCGCATGCCTGGAATGTACTGCCTCCTTACTTCTGCCTTATAAAGTCCCTTTCTTCTTTTAAGACACTTCATGTGCTGCCTTCTGCCTGAAATGTTTCCTTGTCCCTTCAGCTGCTCCTTTTCTCCCTCCCAAACTATCTTGTATTTAACTACTTCATACAAACGCACACACATACACACATATGTGCATATATGTATTTATTCACTTTTTATTTATACCATGTCTATTTACATATGTACTTGTTTCCCTCACTGGAATATAAACTCTTTGCAGGGATTGTTTCATTCTTAGTAATTATATCCCTTGTGCCTAGTACAGGGCCTGGTATAAATAGTTACTTAATAAATACTTGTTAATTTGACAGATTTGCTACATACTAAGCAATCTCAGTTCCTTCACTCAGTCCTCAGACAGCATGATCTTGTCCATCACCATTATTTTTGTTCTCTGTTGGATACTCTCCAGTTTATCAGAGTCTTTCCTTAAATCGAAATAAATTTCCTTTAAAAGTTTAAAGTTTAAATTGAACTGAATACAATGCTTCAGGTTTTGCCTGATCAGGGAAGTGAGACTCTAACCTGGAGCTTGTATCCTTAATTGTGTCTAAAATTACATGAGCTTTCTGTCTACCACGTCATACTAATGATTTGTATAAAACTTGCAGTCCACTAGACACCTCTCACATCTTTGTGTGTGTGTGTGTGTGTGTGTGTGTGTGTGTGTATGTGTGTGTGTGTGAGTTTTATAGGCAATTGGGGTTAAGTGACTTCCCAGGGTCACACAGTTAGTAAGTGTTAAGTGTTTGGTCTGAGGCTGGATTTGAACTCAGGTTCTCCTGACTGCAGGGCCAGCATTCTATCCACTGCACCACCTAGCTGCCCCGTTTATGGCACCTTTTAGCAAAATGTAGTTTCCCTCCTTATCTCTTTTAGTTAGGTTTTTTTTTTTTTTTTTTTTTTTGCTTTGTCTTAGATCATGATCGCCTGTTGTTGTTCAGTCATGTTCGACTCTCCCTGACCCCATTTGGGGTTTTCTTGGCAAAGACACTGGAATGGTTTGCCATTTCCTTCTCATTTTACAGATGAGGAACTGAGGCAAATAGTGTTAAGTGATGTGCCCAGAGTCATGCAGCTACTAAGTATCTGAGTACAGATTTGAACTCAGCTCCTCCTGATTCCAAACCTGGTGCTCTATCCACTGTGCTACCTAACTGCCTCATGATTGCTACCCCTGCCTTTTTACTTCAGCTAAAGAGCAATAGATTCTTCTAAAGCTCTTTATTTTTTAACTCTGTGTGTGTCTTTCTGTTTCAAGTGTCTCTTATAAACAACATATTGTTGGATTCTGGTTTCTAATCCATTCTCTTCTCTGCTTCCATTTTATGGGTGAGCTCATCCCATTCACATTCAGTTCTGATTATTAGCCATATATACATATATATATATATATTCCTTCTATCCTATTTTCTTCTTTTATCCTTCTCTCTCTTTCTTTTTCCTCTGTTCCTCCTCAAAACTCTATTTTACTTCTGACTTCTGCCTCCCTCATTCCGCCTTCCCTTTTATCATTACCCATCTCCTTTCTCTTATCCCTTCTCCCTCCTATTTTCCTATTGGGTAAGTTATATATATATATATGTGTGTATATATATATATGTATATATATATGTATATATGTATGTATATATGTTATATATGTATGTATATATGTTATATATATGTATGTATGTATATATGTATGGACAGGGTGACAGGGCAGGTGGAGAGAAGATAACTAGCTAGGTTGTAAAGTTTATGAAGAGCGGAAAGTATGCAGAGAAGGATAATAAGGATGAGGAAGGCTAATAATTCCATGCATATAAGACAAGTGTGAAGAGACTGGAAATGGTTGGCTAAGAGAGGAGAAGACTTGGCAGGGATATGGAATTGTTTGGGTGGTGGTATCACATTTATTTTTTATTTTTTGAATGACTTTTATTTAGTATTTTTTTGTTTTTTCCCCACTTACATGTAAAAACAATTTTTAACATTTGTTTTTAAAACTGTGAGTTCCAAATTCTCTCCCTTCCTTCCTCCTCACCCCCCTTTCCACCACTGAGAAGTCAAGCAATTCACTATAGGTTATACTCGTGTAGTCATGCAAAACATTTTCGTATTAGTCATGTTGTGAAAGAAAACATAGATTAAAAACTCTCAAGCAAAATAAAAAAAGTAAAAAATAGTATCTTTCAGTCTATATTCAGACACTATCTATTCTTTCTCTGGGGATGGATGCCATTTTTCATCACAAGTCTTTCAGAGTTGTCTTGGATCATTGTATTGCTCAGAATAGCTAAGTCATTAACAGCTGATCATCTTACAATATTGCTGTTACTTTGTACACAGTACATTTCACTTTGCATCAGCCCTTGCAAGTCTTTTCAGGTTTTTCTGAGAGCATCCTGCTCATCATTTCTTATAGCACAACAGCATTCCATCATAATCATATACCATAATTTGTTTAACCATTCCCCAATTGATGGGCATCCCTTCAATTTCCAATTCTTTACCACCAAGAAAAGAGCTTCTATAAATATTTTGTACATTTAGGTTCTTTTCCTTTTTTTTTGTTTTTATCTTTTTTGGGGGGGATATAGACCTAGTAGTGGTTGCTAGGTCAAAGGGTATGCCTGGTTTTATAGCCTTTGAGCATTGTTCCAAATTGCTCTACAGAATGGATGAATCAGTTTACAACATTTCCAACAGTGCATTAATGTCTCATTTTTCCCACATCCCCTCCAACATTTGTCATTTTCCTTTTCTGTCCTATTAGCCGCTCTAATAGGTATGAAGTAGTACCTCAGAATTGTTTTAATTTGTATTTCTCTAATCAATAACGAATTAGAGCATTTTTTCATATGGTTCTAGATAGTTTTGATTATTTCATCTGAAAACTATTCATATCTTTTGATCATTTATAAATTGAGGAATGGCTCCTATTTTTATAAATTTAACTCAGTTCTCTATATGTTTGAGAAATGAGGCCTTTATCAGAGAAACCTGCTTCAAAAATTTTTTCAGTTACTATTGCTAACTGTGTTCTTCACACCACTCCTCCTGGTTTATTCTATTCTCTCTGTCTCCTTTTACCCTGTCCCTCCTCAAAGGTGTTTTGTTTCTAACTACCCCCTCCCCCAATTTGTCCTCTGATCCATCACCCCTCCCCTTCCCTTTTTCCCTTCCCTTCCTACTTTATTATAGGGTAAGATAGATTTCTATACCCAATTGAATATGTTATTCCCTCTTTGAGCCAAATCTGATGAGTAAGGTTCACTCTCTCCCCCTCACCTCTCCCCTCTTTCTCTTCACTGTAAAAGATTTATCTTGTGTCTTTTATGTGAGATAATTTATGTTTTTCTACCTCTCCCTTTCCCTTTCTCTAAGTATATTCCTCTCTCACCCTTCAATTTAATTTTTTTTAGATATCATCCCTTCATATTCAACTCATACGTGTGCCCCTTTTCTATATATACTCCTTCTAACTGCCCTAATAATGACAAAGTTCTTGTGCATTACCAATATCATCTGCTCACGTAGGAATGTCAAGTTTAACCTTATTAAGTCCCTTATGATTTCCCCTTTCCTATTTACCTTTTTATTCTTCTCTTGAGTCTTGTATATGAAAGTCAAATTTTCTATTCTGCTGTGGTCTTTTCATCAGGAATGCTTGAAAATCCTCTGTTTCTTTGAAGGATTATATTCAGTTTTTCTGAGGTAGGTTATTCTTGGTTGTAATTCTAGCTCCTTTGCCCTCTGGAATATCATATTTCAAGCCCTCCAATCCTTTAATGTAGAAGCTGCTAAATCTTGTGTTATCCTGACCGTGGCTCCACAATACTTGAATTGTTTTTTTTCTGTCTACTTGTAACATTTTTCCTTGACCTGGGAGCTTTGGAATTTGGCTATAATATTCCTGGGAGTTTTCATTTGGGGATCTCTTTCAGGAGGTGACCAGTGGAATCTTTCAATTTCTATTTTACCCTCTGGTTCTAGAATATCAGGGCAGTTTTCCTTGATAATTTTTTGAAAGGTGATATCTAGGCACTTTTTTTTTGGTCATGGATTTCAGGTAGTACAATAATTTTAAAATTATCTCTCCTGCATCTATTTTCCAGGTCAGTTGTTTTTCCAGTGAGCTATTTCATGTTGTCTTCTATTTTTTTCATTCTTTTAGTTTTGTTTTATTGTTTCTTGATTTCTCATAAGGTCATTAGCTTCCATTTGCTCCATTCTAATTTTTAAGGAATTATTTTCTTCAGTGAGCTTTTGTATCTCCTTTTCCATTTGACTAATTCTACTTTTTAAAGAGTTTTTTTTCCTTCGGTGAATTTTTGTTCCTCTTGTTCCATTTGGCCATGTCTGCTTTTTAAAGCTTTCTTCTCCTCATTGGCTTTTTATACCTCTTTTACCATTTGACCTAGTCTGTTTGCAAGGTGTTATTTCCTTCAATATTTTTGGTGTCTCCTTCATCAACCTGTTGACTCTTTTTTTCACGATTTTCTTGCATCACTTTCATTTCTCTTCCTGATTTTTCCTCTATGTCTTTTACCTAATTTTCAAAATCCTTTTTGAGTTCTTCCATATTCATATTTTTCTTGGAGTCTTTGTATGTAGGAGCTTTCATTTTGTTGTCTTCTTCTGAGTAAGTGTTTTGATCTTCCTTGTCACCATAGTAGCTTTCTATAGTCAGAATTTTTTATGTTGTTCGCTCATTTTCCCAACCTATTACTTGGCTTTTAACTCTTTGTTAAAGTAGGGCTCTGCCTCCAGGGTGGAGGATGCACTGTCCCAAGCTTCAGGGGTTTTGTGCAGCTGTTTTCAGAGATACTTCTAGGGACCTGTACGTTTTAAGTTCTTCCAAGGTGACATGATCTAAGGGGAGGTGTTTGCTATTCTCCTGGTCTTGTTTCTGCCCTGGAACTGTGATGAGGATCCCTGTTCCACTGTGGCTACAAGCTCTGGTGTGCTAGTGCTCCTCCTTGCCCTGGGACTGCCACCAGGACTGCGACCTGGCTCTGAGTATGGGGAAAGCAACAGTGTCCTGTCTCAGTGCCAGCAAAGAGACCCCTGTAATCTTCTTTTGACTAGTTGTTCAACTCCCTTATCATCTCTGGGCTGAGAACTCTGGAAGCAGCTGTGGTCATTACTGATTCAGTGGCGTCCAAGGCCTGCTCCTGGTTTACGGGGGCTGGGTCTGTACTGGCATGTCCTGTGCTCCTCTCTCATCCTGGTGCAATAGACTTTTCCTGTTGACCTTATAAGTTGTCTTGGGCTGGAAAATTGTTTCACTCTGTCTTTTTGTGGGTTCTACCCCTATAGAATTTGTTTAGAGTCATTATTTAAAGGTATTTGGAGGGATTTGGGGGAGAGCTCAGGCAACTCCTTGCCTTTACTTCGTCTCCTGGTATCACACTTTTTTTCCGAGTGTTTGAAGTAGTGTCTTGTGAAATAGGGATTATACTTGTTCTGTTTGGTGCCAGAGAACAGAACCAGGAGGAATGGGTAGAAATTCTGAAAAGGCAAAGTTAGGTTTGATGATAGGAAAAATGCTTCCTAAAATTAGAACTTTCTAAAAAGTGAAATGGGCTGCCTCAGGAGGTACTGAGTTTCCCTTTTTTGGTGTTTTTCAAGAAAAGACTACGTAACCTCTTGTCAATTATGTGATAGTAGGGATTCCTTTTGGGTATCAGTTAGATTAAATGGCTGTAGAAATCACTTCCAAGTGAAAGATTCTATGATTGTGTGATTTTAAATGTATTCCCACTGAATTTTCATCTATTTCAGTTTGGCCCATCATTCTGCATATGAGAATCTCTTGGATCTCAACTCTTTTATCTTATGTGTTAGCTATCCTTTCCATCTTTGTCATTTATGAATGTGATAGACATACTTCAAATAAATGATAAAAATGTTAAGTAGCATTTATCCATGAGGCTCCATGGAGACGTCTTTCTCAGATGACATTGGACCTCTTCGTGTCTGGCAATTTAATTAATTCCTAAGTCTCCTAACTATATTACAACACAACCTCTGTATCTTCTTACTAACAACAAGAATAGCATGAAAGACTTCATCAAATATTTTGCTGAAATCTAGGTTACAAAGACTATAGCTCTTCTCTGTCAAAAAAAGGAAATAGAGTTCTTAGTGAATCTGTGTTATTTGTGATTCCATTTCTTTTTTAAGATGCCTACTAACCATTCCTTTATGAATATATTCTAGAAGATTTTCATAAATTGAAGTCAAGTTCACTGGCCTAAAGCTTGAAGGTTCCAATCTCTTTCCCCTCTCCTGGCATATAAAAAAATTGACAAGTATTCCATGCCCCAAGATATATGGCCCATTTTCAACCATTTTTCAAAGTTCATTGATGGTAGATCAATTCTTTCACCTGCAAGTCTTTCAGTAACCCAGAATGTAGTTCATTTTGGTCTAGTGAGTTGATCTCTTTATGGTTAACTGGGAGCTACTTTGCTATGTCTGTCATGTACCTTTGGGTTTGTTGATGAAGATTTATGGGAGATTTATTTCTTTAGGTCTTGAAGGCAGAGAGAGTTCATAGTATTTACAGGAGAGAACTTAGAGATCATGTGGTCCAAATCACTCATTTGAAAAATCAGAAAGATAGTAAGATACATCCTTGTTTATACTGAAGAAGATGACATCCAAAGAAGTTCTTTGGAGGAAAACTATTTTATTTATTTATTGTAAGGATACAAAGTAATAAAAATTTCCTGGTAAAAGGCATTGAAACTCCCACAGCTCCAAAATCTGTATACAAGGGAACAGATTTCATATAGTCCAAAAGAAAGTTCTTTAATATATAGAAAACAGTAATAGCACCTTCAAGATTCAAAAGATGATCTACATCTTTTGAATTAAAATGGGAATGAATTTAAGAGTAGAATCTTAATTATTTGAGGAAGAGGTTTAGTAATCTTTTTTTTTTTAAACCCAATAAATATTACTCTTGCAAATTGACCCTGTCTTTTGTGAGAGTGGTGAGATTCATAGAAGAAAAGAAATGGGATAGACATTTTGGACCTTGCTTATACAGACTAGGAAAGATGGGTGGCTCTTCAAACTAGGCTCTTCAGAGGGCTTTTCCCCTCTGAATCACAGCAACTGTCACTGGGAAGCAATGAGAGGATTTCTCTATGTCCTTCTACCAAGGTGTTAGCACTTACATACTACATCCGCGGGATGTGCCCTGAAGATAAAGGTTTAGGCCCTGCTATTTCATCAAGTCATTTGGGAGACCCTTCTACTTTATTCCTTTATTGTTAAGAAGAATCATGAAAATTCATGATTTTTCAAGATTGGCCAGGGAACATTGGCATAGATTAAAAGGATTTAAAACTGCTTAATTTAGGAGATGTTTCAGCTCTCAAATACTCTTTTCTGTGTAGTTTTATACCCACTAACCCATTCTAGGTGTTCAGAATTCACAGTGAGCTTAAAGGATTTTCAAGATGAGGAAAGATGCCTGTGGTATTCTAGGAACAAAGAAAGGTCATCTCCCCAGAGTATATTTTTTAAGAGAGGGAGGAGGGAATATACATTCTTCCTGTTGCCTCCAGAAAGCAACATTGAATAAAATGTCATGGCTGTAGGTGATGTAGATGTACAGGGTAGGTAAATCAGCTTTTTAAAATTTGCATTAAGTAATGGAGTAAGCTATTAATAAGGAAGATGGACACAACTGAAGCAAACTTTATATTTGTTTTTAGCTAATTTCTTGGAAGAAACCCTTATTCTTATTGGTGCTTCCTCCCTTCAGCATTAATGAAGCATAAAGTCATATGCATGTAAGACTTAATTTCTAGTCTTTGATTTTCTTTATTATGTTGGCTTATTCTGTAGGTTTGATTTTTTGGTTGAGATTTGTATCTTTTAATGATGCTACATTATTAGTATTGCTTTTCTTTTTGAGGGACTTACATAATTTCCTTCTCATCATTTATACTTTAGTTTTGGTATATAATATGTATCTTCTTAGGACTCTGGTGTACTAATGTAGTTCACTAGATATAGAATCAAAAGATGTGAGTTGAGGCTTAGCTTTCTCAAGGCAGTGTGTTGGTGTAGAAAAGTCACTGGATTAGGAGTATGAGTTAAAATTATGGCTCATATTCTTACTCTATTTATGACCTTGGGGAAAAAAAATCACCTAACCACCTTGGGCCTCAATTCCTTTAGCTACAAAAATGAGAAAGTTGGACTAGTGGGTCTCTGACCCTATGATCATCACATGAATCCCAGAAATTTGTCCATTTTTGTGACCTTGGGTAAATAATTTCACCTTTGTGGATCTGTTTCCCTATCCTAACGATGAGGGAGTTTAGATGACTTTGGCGATCCCTTCCATCTTGAGGTCCATAATTCTAAGTAAGACAAGATTAACCAGATAGATGCCCAAAATGACCAAACAGGAGGATGCTACTTATCTCATCCATTCTGTGTAAATCTATTTTGAATTTCCTGCTGATTGGTTTGAGAATAAAACACAAACTCAAAACTCTCATGAATAGTTGGCTACAATTATATCTCTGAATTAAAAAATTTTTTAAAAACCCCAACAATTTTGAGGTTCTAGGAAATTCTCCTTTTCTCTTTTCTCCAAATAGCCAAAGATTTTACTTGTGAGACTTATACCTCAGATAGAGCCGATCCTAAGGGAATATGACCTGCTTGAAGGAAATATTCATGAAATATGTCCTCCTGAAAAACATGAAGCATTGACATTTCATCGCCAGATGTTTGTAGATCCTGCCACCAATTAGGATATTTTTGTTGAATATTTTATTGTTTTCATGTGGAAAGATTTCTGATGCCTCCCTGTTTCATGGGGTTGCTTCACTTTGTGAGGGTTTATGTGTGTTGGATTTAATTTTCTCCATGCTGTAACTGTTGCAGAAAGTCTCTATTTGCCAGTTTAATTCCCAGGATGTACATAATCTGCCATCTCTCATCTATATCACTCCATTTCTAGTTGGTGAGATAATCACTTTGGTCCCAAGCTGGGGCCTTGATGTTTTGCATTTGGGAGTCCTAGTAGATGAAGAACTATCTGTTTGATGCACATCATGTCTTTCTTCTTTGCTTAGAATATTTTTCAAGAATATTCTTGAAGTTGAGGCAGCATGGTATGGTGGATAGAGGGTTGGGGTGACAGTGATGGATATCTGGGTTCAGATCCAGCCTTTGTTACTTTTTAGATTCATAACACTGACCAAATCACTTATTCTGTGTGTTTCAAGCCCATTCGTAGGACATTTACTAAGTCGTAAGTTGAAGTTTGCATCAGTGGAGGAAATTCTCACACTGGGAGTTTCCCATGTTGACACAAACACAAATTCTTTGCATATTCATATATTCTTAATCTTAGTATAGGACTATATATACAATTACATAAAATTACAAAGTATAACATATAGTTATATATAAACATATACTATGTCTGTAATTATTAGTAAAAGAAGAAAAACATCCATTTGACCAGACTTTTTTTTATTTCAGTAGGGAACAGAATATATAGTAGAAATCATTATGGATTTGGAATCAGAGAAACTGGGTTCAAATTCTGGCTTTAATTACTGCCTATATGGGCAATTTTGGGGCCAGTTACTTAACTTATGCTGATCTCAGTGTAGCCATCCATAAAATGAGAGGCTTGGATTAGGTTATCTTTGTGGTCTCTTCTGTCTGTGGCTCAAGGATCCTGTAAAACTAAGCAGAAAGGATTTTCCTTTCAGAGTTCAAGTTGAAAACTGAAACAGAAAAACAGAAGGATTCCCAGGTCTAGAACTCTGCTCTCACCCAACTGAAATGCTCAGCTCTGATCCGTAGTTTCTTAAGCAAAACGATCACACCACACAAAGCTTTGAATGAGGGAGCCAAGAAGTATGCATTGGGAACTACTATCAGTTTAATACTGGTAACTATTTGCCTGAATGTATGTGACTCCAATGAGAATGTAGGAAAAGAACTTTTAACCTTTTCAAGAATCATTAAGTTCACTCCAGTTGGGTCCTTAACCAGTATCTAAATAAATTAAAACTACATAATAAAACAACCATAAAAACATATGTATTAATGTAAACAGATATTATTATTGATAGATATTGCATCATTTTCTGCCTGGCTGCCCTCCTCCTGACTTCATCCTGGCTCTCGGTACCCTACAACCCTTCTCCTCCACCGATCGTTGACTTTTCTCATTGGACTGTGAGCTCCTTGAGGGTAGTGAATGTCTTTTGCCCTTCTTTATAATCTCAGAAGTTAGCTTAGTATGAGGCACATAATAGGCACTTAATAAATGTTTATTGATTGACTAACTGTGTGGGATATAGAATAAATATATGATGTGGCCAAGAACATAGATGTATACACATACATAGACAAAACACACATAAATGTGTGTATGTATATGTATAAATTATATTATATACATATTTAACATAAATATGTATATATAATATTTTTATGTGTATAAATAATTGTTTAGATAAATCAGTAGTGTGATTTATCTGAAATTTTCCTTAACTTGAAATTTAGATTAAATTTCATTAAGATTTAAGATTTAGATTTAATTTCATTATATTTAGATAAAATAGATTGCTTGGTGTAGTCTTGGTCTAATAGAGAGCTTATCTCAAAGCCAAGAAAATCTAGATTCAAGTCCTTCTTTTTAACATATTGTTGGTATGACCCTGAACAAGTCACTTGCTCAGTGTTTCAGGCAACTCTGTAAGACTATAAATTGCCAAGAAGATGCTGACTTGCGTTGGTAGAGTTTCCTCACGTGAAAGTTCTCCATATTGATGAACCTACTACAGGTCAAGTCTCTAATGGTATTTTTCAATTTACTCATCTTTCTGCTGCTTTTGAGTTAGAATCATTTCATTTAATATGACTTTTCCATTTAATAGATTTTCCCCTTTTGCAGGAGGTTATGGTATATGGGAAGTTTGATTTCTTGTTTCCCTATTTCATGGTTAATGGATTTTGCTTTTTTAAGCTGAATTGTGTGTCTTTCCTCTCTGACATGTTTCTAGCTTCAGGGAACTTGGTGCCCTCTGGTCTGTTAATATTAGCTGTACTCGGTGAGGTAATCCTATTTAGTTTCTACTATGGATTTTATACCATAGTCATAACTTCTCATGTGCAGCATTGGGTTGAGCTAATCATGGAAGTTTGACACTTCTCCAAGGAGTCTCTTTGCATTTTTAAGAACGCTGATTACATGCCACAGAAAAGTATTTTTTTTAAAATAGATTTTCATTCTCAGTGGATTCTCTTAAAATCTTTCCCTTTATTTTCCTTTTCTTCTTTTCCTTTCTTTTCTTTTCTTTTTTTTTATTTTGCCCCAACAGAACTTCTCTCTTTTTCTGATTTCTTCGTTCTAAACCTACAGTGGGAGGAAAATGAAAGGAACATCACCACCTTTCAGTTCTTATGGTAGTTCGTTTATTTGATGTTCCAAAGTGAAGCTTTTAATGCTGATCATTGTGAGGATGTTTCTGGCTTTTTTTCCCCCTCTCACTACATATTGTGTAGACTCAACCTAGAGGAATTTTTGCCTGCACACTTTCATTTGACAATTTCTACTACCTTGTTGTTCAGTTGTTTCGGTCATGCCCAACTCTTCATGACTTCATCTGAGGTTTTCTTGGCAAAGATACTGGGATGGTTTGCCATTTCCTTCTTTAGCTCATTTTATAAATGAGAAAACTGAGGCAGAGTTAAATGACTTGCCTAGTGTCACACAACTTGTAAGTATCTGAAGCGAGATCTTCCTGACTTCAGGCCCCCACTCTATCCACTGGGCCACCTAGCTGCCCCTACTACTTTAGGGGATTAATTTAAATATTGATTAGGTGTTTTAACTCTTTTTACCCCATTAAAAAGTCATTTTCTTAAGAGAATGTTGAGTAATGGACCCTACATACCCAGAACATAAATGTTTGGTGGCTGTGAAGGATGATCATGATGATAATTTAGGAACAATTGACCACTAACTGCATACATAATAAATATAACTGTAGTCATATTTGTGCTAGGAAAGGCATCTATTTATGTAGGCTGGGCTGGTCTTTTAAAACCCTTGGAGGCTATTTGGCTTCCTTGATGTCTGAAATGTAAAAGATCCAGACTATGAATAAGTTGATGTTAAAGATTAGTGGAATTCCTACTGCCCTGTGGTGATGTGCCTTTCTAATTTAATGTGGATAGCTGCCATGATGAATGTGGTGACCAATGGGAGTAGCTGTTTTTAATCTGAATTACTATCTTTTCAACCTTAAGAATTATATCGCTGGGGCAGCTAGGTGACACAGTGAATAGAGCACCAGCCCTGGAGTCAGGAAGACTTGAGTTCAAATCCAGTCTCAGACCAGACACTAGACCTTACTAGCTGTGTGACCCTGGGCAAAGTCACTGAACTCCAACTACCTCGCCAAAAAAAAGAAAAAAATAATTATATCATCTTTGTCCTTTGTTATTAGTACAGTAATTTTCATTGCATATTGTGCTCCACCAACTCCTCATGGTATTCCCCCTCCAACCTGAATCCCTGTGGATTGTCCTAAGTTAGGCCTGCCCTAGAATATTCTTCCTCAGTTTCCTCCCCTGTAAAAAGAGCTGAAGAAGGATATGGCAAACCACTCCAGTATCTTTGCCCATGAAACCTCAAATGGTGTCATAAAGCGTTGGAAATGCCCAAAAAATGACTGAACAACAACAGAACATTATTATAGGTGACACAATACCTGGTGACTTCAGGATCTATTCATACCAAATTCTCCATAACAAATATTCCCTTTTACTCCCAACTGCGCAATCATTTTACCCTCTAGCCTTGCCTACTTTGAAATACCTCTGCTTTGAGACCCACACTCCTAAAAGATGAATTGGAAGGATCACTATTTCACAAGGGCCCCCAATTATACACACTTCATTCCCAGCTAAACTTATTCTCTAGAGTGTTTTACTTACCGAAAGGCTTGATCCCTTGTGCATCCTTCCCCTTGCAATTTCTAGATCCCTTAGAATGTAAGCATCTTTAGATTAGTGACTGTCTTATTTTCTTTTATTTGTATTTCCAGTCACATACTAAGTGTGTAAAAAAATGCTCTCTCTGTCTTTCTCTCTCTCTTTCTTCCCCCCATCCATCCATCTATCATCTATGTATCTATGTATCTGTCTGTCTTTAGAATCTGCACAGTACTATACATATTTTCCATTTCTTAGATTATTTTACTCTCTAAGACTTAGAATGATCCTTGAACTTACCAAAGCCATTTATTATTGGAGGAAGCTAGGTGGATAGAGTACTGGATTTGGAGGCAGGAAGATCTGAGTTCAAATCTGGCTTGAGTCACTGTGTGGCCCTGGACAATTCACTTATCCTCTCTCTCTTCATCTCTAAAAATGGGAACAATAAAACACCTGCTTTCCAATGTTGTTGTGAGGTTAAAATGAGATATCATTAGTAAAGTGCTTTGCAAACCTTAAAGCATCATATATTACTAGCTCTATACACACATAATCATTTAGACAGGTGTAGACAATTGTACAAATACCCTCCCCTCTGTTACATACACATAAGATAGTAAAATCATATAGTTAAAGAAGGAAGAGACCTTAGAGCTATGGTCTAAGGGCTTTAGTCCAAGCCCTTCTTTTTCCCCTAAGTTTACCAAGCAAGGTAATATCTTCATTTACTTAGGTGTCTCTTGCACTCACCCATTCCCAGTTATCTAAGACTAATAAAAGTGCTGTGACTGGAGGTGGTCAGTTCTATGCTCCAACCCTGTGCAGTGTTCTTTCTCCTTTGATTGCTGAAGAAGTAGGTGGAGGAAGGTAGAGTATATCTTGCTTGCTGAAGCTAGGGATTTTAGCACAGTATAGGCTGGCTGGAATATAATTGTCAAATGTGGCCAGGGCTGTTTTCAGCTCACCCACTGTGGGAGCTAAGAGGAATATAGTTTGCACAAAATAAAGACTTGGTTTGTCCCCAGATTATATGAACAGATGCAAACAAATAGATAATGGAATCTAGGAGAAAGGAATGTAGGCTGGTAGACAATTGAGTGTAAACTGGAAAGAAAACAAAGAAAACCCCTCGTAAGAAACTCTTTAAGCATAATGCATTTTATTTATTCTTAGTATGTACATCAAAGAAATTGAGGGAAAAGACTTCAAAAAGCTTTAGATGATGAATATTATTTTTAAACTTGTTCTAATTGCTAGAAGAAAGTGCCCTGGAAAGTGAGCGTTCTATCTATGGAAATAATATCACGTGAAGTAGAGTAAAAGAGGTTAACAGCAGTGAAAATAGCTAATATCCTATTGAGTTAAATAAGATGAAACTTTGGTACGGGAAATTAATTCTGCCATATAATGGGAAGCTAGAATAGTGTATATCTACACCTAAAAGTAGCTTTCAATAGAAATTATTTTGAAAGACTAGCTTGAATGAATGCACGGAATATTCTGTCCATTTATACAAACCACATAATAGTCTAGAACATGTTAATGTTTATTGACTGACTGATTGAAATCAGGGAATTGCCTCTGGAAACCTATACAGATAACAGGAAAGAAAAGGATCTAGCTGTCTACTAGTTCCAGGCCTGCTAGTATTGGAAGCTATAAGTTCTAAGACAGTGATTCTGCCCTTCAAGAGAAAAGAGAATAGATTTAGAGGAGGCTCTTTAATATGTGGCTGAGACTGTCCTTTCCTGGTCAGGAGAGTTGGGAATCTCCTTAAAGGTGGGGATTTTGGCCTTTTAGGCTATTAACAATGTGGCTGTGACTTTTGAATTCAATTCACAAATTCAAGAAACAACATTAAAGTAACTACTGTGTGCAGAGAATGATTCTGAAGGCTAGATGTGCTACAAAGTTAAGAGAAGGGAAGTCTCTGCCCTCGTGGGATTTACAATCGAGAGGGAAGTGTGACATATACACCAATAATCATAATGAAAAATAATACACAGAACATGCTTCAGAGGGTTACACATGTCCCCTGTTACACAAAATACTATAGGAAGTCCAAAGATAAAAACAATATGTATTTTTAGCTGGAAAAGAATATAGAGGACAATTAGACCAACCCACTCATTTTATTGATGAGGGAGTGAGAGGCAGTGACATTAAGTGACTTCCTTGGTCATACAGTTAATAAGTAGGAGAGGCAGGTTTTGACCCAAGATTCTCTGGCTTTCAATCTAGCATTCTTTCCATTGTACTATGTATGCTTCCTGTAGTTTGTGGCGAAGAAGTCATGCTTGGAGGTCATATAATTGTTCACTTATGTATTAATCTGTGTCTTGAAAAAAAAAAGGCCACCAGGCAGCTGGTTAACTACCATTTATTAAGCACCTACTGTGTGCCAGGCACTGTGCAAAGTGCTGGGGATGAAAAGAAAAGGAAAAAAAAAGCAGTTCTGCTCTCAAAGAGGTTAGTCCAGTGCAAGAGAACCAGAGAACCTCCATAAAATGTATATAGTCTCTCTTGGCTCTGACCTACTTAGAAATCCTATCAGATCTACTTTTTTAAAAAGTAAAATGCTTTATGAAAGTTAAAAGGTTTTTAGATGGCAAGGGGTGGTGGTGCGGGTCTGCACATTTCATAGAATTTCTGAGTTGGAAGGGAACTTATTTGTGCTGCCTCCTCATTTTGCAGACGAGAACACTGAAGCCCAGAAAAGGAGACTTGTTTAAAATCACACAGCAAGTTAATGGTCCATGGCTCCCGATTTCCCAGTCGGCTGTTCTTCCGAAAACATTCACTCATGCTATAATCTAGCTGTGATTCTCCTTCCCTCCCCCATCCCTGCTTTTCATATGCTACTGCAGAGTAATATTAATTATCTCTTGTTTCTGATGCTTTTGATTCTGTGCTTTTAAAA
Source organism: Vombatus ursinus (assembly GCF_900497805.2). NCBI lineage: Eukaryota > Metazoa > Chordata > Mammalia > Diprotodontia > Vombatidae > Vombatus > Vombatus ursinus. The sequence continues at coordinate 15,718,122 of NW_020943070.1, forward strand.
ATGACTTTAGAGTAATCATGCTCTTCTTATGCAGAAACATGCTGGGCAGGTCTTTTTTTTTTAAATCTAATATCTTTGTGTGTGTGTGTGTGTGTGTGTGTGTGTGTGTGTGTCTATGTGCGCATGCAGGTGCACTTATTTCTGTTATGATAGGAAATGATCAGTGATATTCAGTGATAAGTTTTCTTTGAGCACTAATTCTTACAAAATATTTGTTGTGGAACTATTATGAAGTCTCAAAAGACGTTGTGTGCCATTATATATGATTACTAAGGAGTTTGTTGAAAGTAGCCTTTTTTACAATGTTAGTTCCCTTGGTATTCACTTAGAACATTGTTCTCTGCTGACAGCCCATTTTAGGGATTGTCCCTATTGAATAATGAATTTGAAATTGAGATAAGGCATTTGTCTCTGGGTAGATTTGGCAGTGTTCAAAGCATTACTATATTCTTTGTCTCTCTCCCTCTTTCTCTTCTTCCAAAATACCCAACCCAACAAAAACATAAACAACATATGAAATTGGGAGTTTTTCTGATCTGGGGATATGTGTGCTCTGTGCCCCGCCCCCACCTCCACCCCCTACCATAAGTATTCATTTTTATTTTGCCACTTTAAAAAGATTGAAAATAAATTGCAATTTCTTTTAAGTTTACTGACCTGAGAAGCAAAGTATTGCACCTCAGTGAGTTAATAAAATGACCTGGTAAGGCTGTGAGCAAAAAGCCAAGGCAAATAGACCTGTCTCATGTCTCTACCATACAAAATTGGTGTATTTAAATCATGGAGTAATTCACCTCTTCTTAGCCTTTTAACAATTGTAGCAAGGAGGAATATTAAAAGTCCCATAGCCACAGAATCTTAAAGTTGGAAGGCAGACTCCAGAGTCCTTGTGTAGCATGAAAGCACTTAAGATAGGAATTTCCTTTACAATGCTTGGAAACTCTATCTGAATACTGCCAATGACAGAAAGCTCAGTATCTCGCAAGATATCCTCTTTATGTGTTACATATCGATCTCTAGTTTAATTTACAGCAGTAAACACTCAGCACTTACTATTGGTAATGATATTGTGCTATTTTGTATTTTAAAACTCTAAAAAACTGCATTGACATTTAGCCCCAAAGTGTTGGCACTCTCTGTTTACAACCTCAGTCACTGTAGGCTTAGTATGGAGAGTAAAATTTTGAGACTGATTTTTTTTTTTAGGCAATTGGGGTTAAGTGACTTGCCCGGGGTCACACAGCTAGTAAGTGTTAAGTGTTTGGTCTAAGGCCGGACTTGAACTCAGGTCTTCCTGACTTTAGGGCCAGCGCTCTATCCACTGCGCCACCTAGCTGCCCCAGGAGAGTAAAATTTTGACCATTTTCCTTTTTCCTTCCCTTCCCTTCCCTTCCCTTCCCTTCCCTTCCCTTCCCTTCCCTTCCCTTCCCTTCCCTTCCCTTCCCTTCCCTTCCCTTCCTTTCCTTTCCTTTTGTTTCTTTTCGTTTCTTTTCTTTTTTCTTTTTGTTGACTTGTGATTTCCTCAGATTGGGAAACTCGCAGGTGTGGAAACTCCCTTTACTGATGAAGATCAGTAACTTCTTTATAAGAATAGTCTGAAACTTGCCTTTGTCATGGGCAAGTAGTGACATATCCAAGGTATTCAGAGACAGGATTTGAACCCAGGTGTTCCTGACTCCAAGGCCAATCGTCTGTCTATATTCTACCACGCTGCATAGATCTCAGTCAAAATATATATATACTGTTATGGGAGTGACACCTGTTTTATGTAGGATGGACTGGTTTCCCTCTAAGGGGATGGGGAGGCTACTGCTTCAATTATCCTTTTTTTTTTGATGCCTGAGGCATAAAAGGCTGAGCCTATGGGGAGTTGATATCCAAGGGCTCAGTGGAATTCTCACTGTGCTAAAGGGAGGCCTTTCTGATGCAGGTGTTGCCTTGGTGAATGTGAGTAGAGTCTTATTTGAAGATATCCTTTTAAGACTTATTATAATAAAAATTATATAAGCTCTAATCCTGAGCTTAATTCACTGGACTGAGTGAGACCAAGTCAAGAATTGGTGTCCTTAGTTGGCAGAAGGGGATTGCAGTGACTTGGTGGTTTTAGTTTGCTGATAGGTCTGCCTGCCTCAGCTTTCCACCTGCTCTACACCATCTTCCATTTGGCTACTTAAGTGATTTTCCTAAAGTGCAGGTCCTATCACATCAACTCCCCCTCCCTCCATCCTCCAAATGCTTCCTACTGCCTTTAGGATCAAATACAAAGTGCTCTGTTTGGCATTCAAAGCCCTTCATAACCTGGCCCCCTCCTACCTTTCCAGTCTTCTTACCCCTTACTCCCCATTATGCACTTTTCCATCCAGTGACACTGGCCTTTCCATCTGTTCCACAAACAAGACACTCCATCTTTCAGATTCAGGCATTTTTTCTGGCTATCCCGCATGCCTAGGAGGTTCTTTCTTCTCATCCCTATCTATCAGCCTCCTTCACATTTCACCTAAAACTCTACTTTCTACAGGAAGTCCTTCCCAACTCCTCTTAATTCCAATGCCTTCCCTCTGTTAATTATTTCCTATTTATCCTGTGTATTTATTTAGCCTATATATATGTGTCCTATATAGACTATCTGTTCTTATGTATCTAGGTAGCTTTGTATATGTTTGTATATTGTCTCTCCCTTTAGGTTGTAAGCTTCTTGGGGTCAAAGGCTGCCTTTTTCTCCTTTTTGTTCCTCTGCACTTAGCACAGTGCCTGGCACATAATAGGAGCTTATTAAATAAATATTGTTTGATTAAAGGTTGTATGGTTTTGTGTTTTTGTTTTTATCATTTTTATTAAGCTCTTCATCTAGTGCCTTTAGACTTCTTCTTGAGGTCAGAATCATTTTAACATTATTTTAGTAATTGAAGAGCCCATAGGAAATTTTTTAGACTCTTGCCACCAAGGGATGGGATGAGACAAGAGTGTTACCTGGTTTTGTGCAGGCAAGGATGTCATTATCTGGATCACTATTCATTGGTTTGACTTGCTTTCTATCTGAAGCATATAAAGCTGAACCTATGGGAAACTGATGTCAGAGATTTTAGTAGAATTCCCTCTGCCCTATAGGGAATGGCTTCCAAATAGAATATGGACATTTTTTTGTGTGGTAAATATGGACTAGTATTTCATCCAAACTGTATCCTTTTTAACTTTATCCTAAACAAAGTTGTTTTTATTGTATTTTATGGGTCACTAATATATCATTGCATTCTTACCCTGAGCCTGAATCATTGGACTGGCCTAAGCTAGGACTGGCTCAGAATATATACTTACTATCTTATATCTAGAAGTATCTTATATTAATCTTGGGGTGCATGTAAGTATGTATACATGTATGTGTATACATATACACATGTACATACATTGGTGTTATGTACACACATATCTATATTTATACCCTTTCCCCAAAGAAGATTGCAATCAAAATTCCAGTTTAGAAATATATGGAAGTCAGTCAAGAAATATAAACTAAGCACCTGTAATATGGTAGACACACTGCTAAGTGCTGGGGATACAAAGAAAGGCAAAAGTCGTTCTCTATTCTCAAGGAATTTATAATCTAATGGGGGGAGAAAACACATAAATCACCATGTACAAACAAGGATATATAAGATAAATTGGAGATAATCAAAAGAGGGATGGCATATTAACTGGTTTGAAGCCATATTTCTAATCTCCTGGAAGAAACCAGAGGGAACAGTGGGAAGATTTGAGAACAGGGGCAGTCTAGTTGCTTCTCTGGGTGAACCAGAGTGGGGAGTGAGGAGGTAAATAAATAGGAAAAAAGGCAAAAAAACCCCATGAAAATTAAATGTGAACAATTGTCTCTCTATTACCACAGAAAATTACTATCCTTAAAGCTCTGGCATGCTTTTTCCTTGAAGTGTGCCCATGTCTAACTTAAAGAATTCAAACGCCATAGAATGTCATTACATCCTGTGCTGGGGAAATGTTAAGTGATAAAAATACGCCTGGTGAAGCAATGAGCATTGAGATTACACAGGTGGCCACAGTACAGGTTTCTTTGCTTGGAGCAAACTCTGATTTTAAGATGTCATAAATCTATTAGAATGCCATTTTGTAAATGGAATGGTCTTGCAGTTGCAAAGTTTATTTCTTTCTTTCTCCTCTATGGCAACCAGGCTGACAGTAACATTTTCCAAGTGCCCACTACTGCATATGCAGAGCATTATACTAGACGTTGTAAAGAAATCCAAAAAAAAAAAAACCAAAAAAAAATCCCCAAAAACCAGAGGAGCCAGTCCCTGTTCTAGAAGAGTTTCCAGTCCAACCAGGAAGAAAGGATAGAATAAAGCAGTGAAATCAGAGCTAATTGGATTTAACTAAGGATGACTTCATGTAGTAGATAAATTACTGAGAAGTTCTTTAAAGGAAGTTATGGGTAAGGAAGTACAGTCTAGGAGAGGGAGAATCATAGTAATCATACAAGCTGGCATTTATAGTGAATTTCTAAATTTGTATATAATGTACATGGTTTCATATTCACATTTGTATATATGTGTTTTATCTCACTTCATCCTTACAACAGTCCTTTGAGATAGGTACTAAAGGCATTATCCTCATTTTATAGATGAGGAGACTGAGGTTTAGCAATGTTAGATCGTTCTCCTATGTCCAAGTGTCCATCAGACAGGATCTGTGCCATCAGTTTTCCTACTTCCAAATCCAGTGTGCCCAAGCCTTTGCACCAGGCTGCCCTAGGTTGACAAGAACAAATAAATTGTATCTGACAAAAGATGCCGATCTTGGTTGAGATATGGGATCTTGGTGGGAAGTAATAAGAAATGGAGGGAACAAGGCAGGATGAAAAAGAGTTGATGGAGAGCTCTGAAACTCATGCTGAGGAATTTGGATTTGCTATGATAGGCAATTGGGAATCTCTGCAGGTTTCTAAGTAGGGAGTAAGTGAAATGATCAAAAAAGTGTTTGAGAAAGATACTGTTTCATATCAATGACAAATTAAACCCTATTTTTTAAAAAATAAATTTCTGATAGCTTCAGAAAGGCTTTTGTTAAGAAAAAACTATTAGGAAGAAACTTTCATTTTTAGATTTTTTTCTTATTACAAAATTAATGATCATTAACAAATGCAGACATTTCAATATACAAAGGAGTATTAATTTCTTTTTATCTCTTCCATCCCATGTCCATTCACCCCTCTCCCACCTCACCAGAGGTCTCTTTAAAAGGAGAGATAGATAATGTTTTGGTTTTAACCATTATTTCAGAGATATTTATGGCACAGTGGGTACAGGGCACCTTTTGGGGGAATATTCCTTATTTCTTTTAGTTCATATGCTTCCATCGTGGGGAACCTGGGGAAATCTATACACAACCTGACCCCTACATGCAATAGCAGTGTAGAAGAATGTTTTACACAAAGAACCACAGATATTGAAAGTTGGGAGGGGCCTCAGCAACCATCCAGTATGGGCTTCTATTCCTGGGGTCCATCATCTTATTTAATAAAAAAAAGAATAACTTTATTTCAATACAACTGAATTTCCTTATAATTGTATGTATTTTTAATTTGAACATTAAAAAATGTGCCTATGAGGATGTTTATAGGCTTCAACAGGGTGTCAAAGGGATCCATAACAGAAATAAGGTTAAAAATCCCTCTTCTAGTAAGAAGACATCTAAGGAGGTGGATATCCAAGACATTCAGGGCAGCTCATTTCATTTTTGGACAGCTCCAATTGTTTGGAATCTTTTTTTCTGTCATCAAGTATAAGTGGGCCTCTTTGTAACATCTAGCCATTACTCCTGATTTTGTTCTCTGGGGCCAAACAGAACAAATCTAATCCCTTCTCCATATCAGAATGCTGTGCTAGGTACTTGGGGATATTAGTACAAAGAATATGCGTATGAAGAAACATTCCCTACTTTTAAGAAACTCCATTTGAATGGGGGAGATATCAGGGACATATATGCATGGATATAGAATGCCAGGCAAACTAGGTTGGTGTTTTCAGATCTGTTTTCTTCCCTTTTTAAAAAGTTGGACATTTGCCCTTCTCTAGTCTTATGGTGCCTGTCCTCTTTTCCATAGTCTTTCATATATCCCTAACGATGGCTCAATGATCACATCTGCCAGTTATTTCAGTATCTTAGGCTGTGTTCATCTGGGCCAAGTTGCCCTGTAATTCACCAAGGACAGTTAGGTGTTTTCTTACCATCTCACTTATTTTGAGTTTCAACTCTCTGTAAATAATTTTTGTTCTGTAATTTATAGTGGGACATTCATTCTCCCTTGTGAAGAAAACAGAAGCAAAGTATGACGTTAGTAGCTCTGCCTTCTTTCTCTGTTGTCAGTTATTTTTTTCCACTTACCCCAAGAAAAGGCCTTCTCCCAATATAGCTTATCTCTCCTTTCTCCCTAAAAACTCAACATTTTTAATTGTCTTCAGTTTCCCTTGCCCTTTTTAGTTGATTCTAAACTTTGCCATTTGTAACACTTCTGAAAAGTGTGTGTGGGAACTGCGCCCCTCTATAACTTCTCACATTACCGCCTTAACCAGAATTCACCATACGATATAATTTTAAGACTCGTTATCATTCTGATGGCTGTCTGAGATTTATTGGCGTCCTTCCTAAAAAGGGACATCTAGAACTAATCACAGTACTTCAGATGTGTTCTGACCAGGATAGACCAGAGTGAAATTAACATCTCCCTAATTCTAGACATTATCCTAAAGTCGCATTCACTTTTTCACATGTTATGTTACAATATACTCCCATTGAGCTCGCCAGTTATTAAAACCACCTGATTTTTTTCAGATGATCTGCTGTTTAGCTTAGACTTCCTCCGTCTTCTACTCATGACTTTGATTTTTTTTTTGACTCAAGGGTAAATACTTTATATGTATATATATATATATCCTTATTAAATTTCAATTTATTAGATTGGGCCAAATAGTTAACCTGTCCATAGTTGGTATTTTAGAATAAACCTGAGTTTTAGCAAAACCAAAGGAAAAGGTCACTAGGGGAGGGGTGTAGTAGTTAGAATCCTGGACTTGGAGTCAGGAAGATTTGAGTGTGAATCTTGCTTCAGTTTTCTCTTCTGTAAAATTGGAATAAAGCCTTAAAGTGTTATATAAATATTAGCACTGGTTGTTGTTTCTATTGCTGTTGTTTTAGTAATGCTCTAAGGACCTGTACTGTTGAATAGGTTTCCTCAAATTCCTAATTTACTCTCATGGGATGATTTGCTCATTGGAAGCACTGGCAGGCCATAAGGGTTATTTAATTTAAAATACCAAATTTAAAAGTCAAATTAGAGAAAAAGTTATGCAAATTGTTATTTAACAGGTGCACTTTTGATTGTAAATGTTTGTACTGGCTGTTCAATGAAACTACAGACCATTTCAGGTAATTACATAACAATTCTCCATTTCTAGAACACAACAGATATCTAAAGTAGTCCAGTGGAAAGATCTTTAGACAAAAGGATTTATGGAATCTGAATTCCTCTTCTGGTTTTAAAATATTTTTAATGATAGTAAAATCTGAAAACTGCTTTCCCTCCTTCTTTTGTGCAGTATTAGAATATGCCACCCAGTCCCAAAAGCAACCAAAAAGCATACTTTGCAATGATATAACATGTGAAGGAATACCTTTGAAAGCACTAGGCATACAATCTGATTTAACTACTGAGAAGGGAGTAAGTTCACTTAGGGTTTTTTTTATGTTTGTCATAACTATTTACATAGCTTCACCCCTTTCCTTCACTGTTTTTTTTTGTTTGGTTTTAGGGGTCAAGTGGAATGATACGAGCTTTATTTGAACCATCACTTTTGTAGCCCATCCTTTGTAAGGTTGAATTGAAATCCCGAACATTTTTACTAAAGTATGTAACTCTTGTAATATTAGGTAGAAAACAATGGTGAAATTAACTAGAATCTGTATTTCTCTTTGCTTTTCTAAATTGGAACTAGAATAGATATCATGTCAATAAGTTGCCGACGGATATTTCCAGAAATAAAGATCATATACAAAATGATTCAATGATTATGTTAGAATTTAGGATTTACTTTTCTTTTGAGTTTAGTTTGAGAATAAAGACTTCTCTGGTGTAAGGGAAGAAAAATAGTTCAAATCCTTTGCTTCAATGTGTCCCCATAGGGTTGGTTCTTTAATAATAAGCCCAAAGGATCTACTTCTGCTTGCTCAGTTATGATAATCATAGTTCACTGCTCCATTTAGTTTTCAGGGTAACTGACAGATGTGTTGTGGTGGTAGAGTTTTAAAAAATCAGTCAATCAACATGCATTTACCTATGATGTGACTAACACTGGGCTAGGTGCTGGGGTACAAGAAGGAAATCAGGAAGAGTTAACAAAAAAAAATAGGATACATTATGTGTGCGAAATCCCTTTCTTGATTTTCAGCCTCAAATGAAGTGTAAATTAGATTAAACTTTAAGGTACAAATCAGGTTTCCTAAAGGATTTTTTTTTGAACATGTGTATATACATGCAAAATAAGTACAAAATAAACATGAGTTAATTTAGAAAGACTATCCTCTTGCCATGTTTTCTGTATTCCATCTCTTTCCCTGGAGTTCTGTGCTACTGCTTGATGAGGGTTCATCATATCTAGGAGCCCTCAGACTCATCATGATGTATTCTAGCCATCCTTCCATGACTTAGATCACTTAGTCCAATCTCCCCCCTCTTGCTTTTCTTCCTCTTATTCTGGAAGTAGAGATCAAACCATATTGCTGTTCCAGGAAAGGATGTACCTCTCGCTTGTCCTGTGACTCCACTCACCATCACTGTGACTTATCAAACCAAAATACTCTGGCCATCACTGCCTTAAATGTGTTGACTTCTTTTGTCAGAATATAAGTTCTTTGAGGACTAGGGCTATCTTGCTTCATGTATTTGTATAATCAGAGCATAGAATAGTGACTAATAAATAATTATTGCATAATAAATGTTTTTTCATTGACTCAGGGAGGGAGTGAACTAGCAGTTGGGGATCATATGCTACAACTTGTTTGACCATTCCCCAATTGATGGGCATCCCCACAATTTCCAATTCTTTGCCACCACAAAAAGAGCTACTATAAATATATTTTGTACCTATAGGTTTTTTTTTCCTTTCTCTTTGATCTCCTTGGGATATAGATCTAGTGATGGTATTGCAGGGTCAAAGGGTATGTACGATTTCATAGCCCTTTGGGCGCAGTTCCAAATTGTTCTACAGAATGGCTGGACCAATTTATAGCCCCAACAGTTTATTAGTGTATCTATTGTTCCTCATCCCCTCCAACATTTGTCATTTCTGATAGGTGGCTCTTCAGAGTTGTTTTAAATTGTTTTTCTCTAATCAATAGTGATTTTGAGAATTTTTCATATGACTATAAACAGTTTCCTTGTGCCCAGAAGAGATACTGCTCATCAGGGATCCTATTCTTCACCTTTGAACTATGACCCAGAAGTAGATATAGGCAATAAAGTTACCAAACAGCTCCTCGTACCGTGTCCAGTGCTAGCACAGAGGTCCCCAGTAATCTCTGACCAGTTGCCAAGTATTCTTACCATCTCTGTCTTGAGATGGATGCTCCTGCATCCACTGCTGCTTCTGTTACCACCATCTAGTCTGATGACTGGTATTGCATCCATGTGGGCTCTAGGCCAGCCTCCACCCGTTTCACCAATCTCTCCTTCCAATCTTCTAAGTTGTCTTGGGCCGGAAGAATGTCTCACCCTGACTTTTTGTTCTCCTGACACTTCAGGTGTTCTATTTGAGGTGTTCTTTTAAAGTTCTTTGGAGAGGAATTTTGGGAGAGGTTGGCTCAGTGTTTCCTGTACTCTACTATCTTCAGGTCTTCTCTGTTTAACTTTTAAAGCCCTGCGCAGCCTAGCCCTAACATATCTTTCCAGTCTCAATGGACATGACTTTCCTTCTCAAACTCTATTTCAGCCAAACTGACCTTCTCTTTGTTCCTTACTCATGAAACTCCATCTTCCACCTACATGCTTTCTCACTGGCTCTCCCCTGTACTTATTAGGTACCTTCTCCTTAACTCCATCTCATAGTGCCTCTCTCTTCCTTTTAGATATGACTCAGGTACCATGTCCTGAATGGCTTTTTTGATTCTCACAACTGCTAGTTGTCTCCCTCCCAAACTACTTTGTATTTAGTTATGTTGTGTGTATATTTATTATCATTACATTTATGCTGTATTTATTTTAATGTGCATTTATCTCAGCCATTAGAATGTAAGCACATTGGAAGTAAGGATTGTTTCATTCTTTGTACTTGTATTCCCAGTGCTTAGAATAGTGATTGGTTCATATTAGGTGTTTAATTAATAATTATTGACTTAACATATGTAAAGCTCTCTGCAAACTTTAAAGCACTACATAGATGCTAGCTGTACTTCACAACAAAAAAAAAATGGAGTGATAGTTTTCTGAGAAAAATGAAGTTACTACAGTAAATTCTTTCAGGTTTCCTGAAATGACATTGGAACAACTCTAAGAAGTATAAGAATAGTTTAAAATTCAAAGAATTATGTGAACTTATCAAAGCAATAAGTAAATAAATTAGAGCATTTAAGGAAGAAATTACATGTCATTCAAATTATCTATTTTATCTTTTGTAAGTGTTTATTATTCCTTGTTTGGTTAAAAGTTACCTCCCTAGCCATAGTTGTTTAAAGCTGCCTGAGCTGATTTTCTTCCAAGTTTTTTTAAGCTATGATCTTTAGTATTCAGGTCATATATCCATTTTTAGTTTATTGTGGTACACTTAACTCTGCTGGATTCTTCTAGAAGTTTTCTCAGCAGTTCTTATCAGATAGGGTGTTCTCTTCTAGAGACCCTTATGGCCTTGATGCCCAAACCAGCCCGACAGTAAAGACCAGTCTCACTAGGGTGGGAGGAGAGCCAGGTCTACCAGCAGCAGCAGCAGCCAGCCTCACAGCAAGGGGACTGCAGCAAGGCTCCAAGCCTGGGGCAATCCACCCAGGATTTTTAAAATATCTTTTTAACTAGATCAGAAGTTTTATAAAATGATCACTAAAAACTTCTGGTTTTATCAGTTTTATAGTTTTTTATTTCCAATTTATAAATTTCTCCTCTAGTTTTCACAGTCCTCTTTAAAAATTATTTTAGTTTTTTGAATTTATAACTTTTAAAATAGCATATTCACCTTGTTAACCTTTTTATCCATTTTGTTAATGTATATTTTTAGGGAATATATATAGTTTATATGTATAATATGTATGTATGTATATGTGTGTGTGTGTGTGTGTACCTCTCAGGCTTTAGCAGCATCCCATAAATTTTAGTATATTGTCTTTATTTTTGCTTTGTTTGATATCATAATTGTAACTTCTGTTTTCTTGGATTCCCTTGATACATAGTAAATTTTATCCTAGTCTTCAATTTCAATTCTCTAAATGTTTTTGCTTTTTACATGTGTTTCTTGTATTCAAGAAATTGTGGAGATTTCTTCTCATCCATTTTGCTTTTCTCATTTTATTGGATTAATCTTTAAAATTTTGGGTTATTAGATTTGTGTTTCCCTCTATTTAGTTTTCTAGTCGTGTGTGTGTGTGTGTGTAGGTGTTTAAAGAATTTTTTATCTTCTTTTTAAAAGTCGATACTTTTGCTTATGACTAATTTGGTTTAAATTACTTTTATAGAACTGTGTTTCCACCGTCTTCCTCCCCCCCTTCAATTTGTCAACCTTTTCCCTAGTCTTGGGGTTTTATGTAAATTACGGATTTCGTTTTCTTTTATTTAGTCATCTGTTTCTTTCCTTTCGCACTTAGGCAGTAAGTTCAAAATCCCCTCCAACTTCTTTTGTTTCTTAGGATTTTTCCTGTCCTTTTCTCCAAAGAATTTTTTGTTTCCTCATTAATTCTCTTCTATTCCTGCTTGTTCTGAAATTTTATTATCCAAATTAAGGTCATTAATCTCTGTGTTTCTCATGGAGTTAAAGCTTCCAAATAACTGATTTTGAGTTCCCTATTCTACCCAATTTCTATGCTATTTTCTTTGCAAGTATTGCTTCATTGTTTCATTTTTCTCTAATTATTTTCTCTTAGAACTATCCATTTGTGAAGGAATTAATATAGATAGAAGCAGTACTCCATTGGTACAAATTACCGTGTGTCCTAAGTCATGCAGTCCAATTTTGCTCCCTGCCTTCCTCATGATTGCTTTTCCCATTGGCAGTTCCATCTCTTCTCAGACTATGTCAGTCCTTTTGGGTGCCAGGAATCATGTTGTTCAGGGTGGCACCAAACTTCCAGAAAAGATGGTCTCCCAATGTACCAACACCTCCCTCCCGGCAATTAAACCATCAGGAGATCTACATCTACAATTACAGGAATGCACCACTTCTCCCAATGGAGTGCTCTTCAGTGGGATCGTTTCTTTCTCATTGGATTCAGATACCCTTTTTTATTCCCGTCTTTTGCTCCCATCTGCTACTTCTTCCAGTTACCATCTCCTTTTCTTCTCAGACACTATAGAAGTTGCTATTACTTTGCTCTTTACCCATGAACTTGATAAGGGTTTTTCACCCATTTCACTCTGTTTTTTCCCTTCTCTTGCCTCGTTTATATACCCTCTCACTGTTCAGTTCTGTTCCACAAAATATATGGATTTTGCTATAGGGAACTGTGGGATTTAAACCATGGTGCTTCAGTTCTGCTTCTCTTACCTTCACTTCTCTTATTTATTAAATCTTTATCACTTATGCACTTTAAAAAATCTTCTTCATCCTTTCCTCCCCAATTAATTTTTTGCCCTGTGAGTCAATATGTCTTTCTTATTAAAAAAGAAACAAACTAACCTCTAAATATGGTATAATTTATTTCATTATTTATTCTTTCCTTATTAAATTATACTAATTCACCTTACTTGTGGTTCTATTGTTTGGAATATTTGCAAGTTGAATATTATGATCGTGTCTGTTTTTATGAGAATGTCTCAAAAGCCTCTCTTATTGAATATCCATTTTTGTTCATTGATTAGGCTTAGGTTTTCAGGGTATGTCATTTTTGCTTGTATCTTAAGCTTCTTTGATTAGGAAGAAATTATTCAATTTCCTTCCCAGTTTCTAGTGTGTTTGAAACAATTTTATGCTATTCAAATTTCCCTTCCATACAAGGGCGTCTTTCTTGTGACATTGGAACTGATAAAAACGACCACCATGTGTCTTGGAATTTGAAGCATAGTATTATTTTTCTTCCTAAAGGTGATCCATACATTATTTTGATTGGTCCTTTCTTTTCTCTACTCAGTTCTGCTTAGCTTTTTTTTCCTTTGCCATTACAATGATTAGGTTTTGATTTGCCATATTTTTTTTTCCCTGGAAGACCAATGATTCTTAGATTCTTTTTAAGCACCTTGCCTTTTTGGTCAATGATTGAACTTCAATCATTGGTCAAATGAGCAACAAAATGGTGAACTAAATAAATATTTTATCCAGTATTTACTAACAAAAACAAAAACAAAAACCCTAAAGAGTTATGCACTAGAGGTAGAGAAATTACAGTTCAATTCACAAGACAATAAAGCAAGAAGCTTAACAGAGTAGTCACACTTGAGAATTCAAATACTTAAATGCACTTTCTCAGAACTCTTCCTCCACCTGTCTCCATGTTAACGTAAGGCACACAAGCTGATCCATGGGCTTGTGTTGTGGGACTGAGGCAGGGATTTTGAAGCAGCAACCATAATTGGCTCTGCCCAGTTATGTGAAGAGGAAAGGGGGAAACTGGACTTTCTTCTGCCTGGGGAAGCTCCCAGTTTAGGGAACCACATTGCTGCAATGATTGCCCAGAATATTCATATTTCCTTCCTTCCTTGTGTCATAGCAGACATGAACTTTAATAGGATAGGCGGAGGCCAGGAATGTTCTAAGCTTGGGGCCACTGGTGGCAGCTCACTTTCTGAAATGGTAACTGACCTCTCTGAGTGTGATATCCCCAGTGAGACCCCTTTCTCTGCCATTGTCTGCTATGATCACATGGACATCTTGTAAATATCTGGACATGCTAAACTACTCTGGTGCTTGTTTTGTGGGTGGCTTCCCCTGTTGTGGGCATGTTATCTCATGCTAGTTCTTCACTGAGTTTAACTGTCTCTGATGAATCCTTGAGTACTAGTGCAGTCCTCCCAGGGATTGTTGCTGTTTGTCTCAATGAGTGGTTAGTAGCCTGGAGATTCACTTGCTGATGCTGTCAAGGGGTCCAGTCGAATAAGTGGCAGAACTTTATTGATGTGTATTTCAATGGGCTATTCTGGTCACTTTGCTTTGCAGTGGGTCCTTTGAGGGAAAGTGGCGAGGGGCCAGGTGAGCATCTTCCATTGGCCCCAAAGTGACTTCCTCTGTGCAGGAGGTCTGCTACTTCCTGCTAATGTCTGACCTCCAGCTTCTGGTGAGAAGAGGAGCCAGACTTTCTTTTGGCCTCTCACCTTGTACTTTCCATTTCCTGCTGAGAGAAGGTGGCAAGGGCCTGGGCTGAGCATCTTCCATTTGCCCTAAAGTGACAACTTTCATCTGTGCTAGCACAAAGAAACTTTCATCTTCTGCTGCCAGCTGATCTCCCGACTGAGATGTGGAGAATCTCTGGTGCGAAGAGGAATAACCTTCTCCTTGACCTCAGGCCTTGCATCTCATGCAACTTTTCTGGTTGAATCCATTGCATGTTTATCTTATACAACCTCAAGTGAGTCATTACTGCTGATAGACAATCATACTATCAACACCCTATCCTCCTCTTTATAGTAGCTCTTCCAAACCTTTTCATCCTTCCTTAAGCCTCCTATGGCTCCTCCCCCCCCCACCCCCCCCCACCCCGCTGAGAAAAATTGAGGCCATTCACCATAAGCTCTTTCTTCTTCCCTCTTCCTCATTTCACATTATGTCTTCTACCACTATCTCTTCTGTCACCCCTGTCTCACATGATGAGACAGCTTTATTCCTTAACAAGGCCATGCTCCTTAAATGATCCCATTCTATTCCATCTCTTTCAACAGAGTGCCCCCTCTGTTATCCCCATTCTATTGGTGACTTTCAATCTCTGACTGTCTACTGGCTCATTTCCTACTGCCTAAAATATGTCCATGTCTCTTTCATCCTGAAAAAATCCCTGACTTAATCCTTCCATCCATACTATTGTCCTAATATATTTTCTGGCTAAATTATAATATATATTATATATATATATATTTATAGATATATCATAAATATATATATTATATATATATTTATATTACATATAAATATATATATTATATATATATCATAAAATAATATATTTTATGGCTAAAGTATTTAAACAGGCTGTCTATCATAGGTGCCTCCATTTTTCCTCCTCTCCCTTACAGTCTGACTTTGGATCTTATCATTCCACCAAAACTGCTCTCTCCAGTATTACCACTGATCTCTTAGTTGCCAAATCCAAGTGGCCTCTTCTCAATTCTCATTCTGTTTGATCTCCTTGAAGGCTTTGACACTGCTCATACTCTATCCTGATTCTTCTTTTACCTATCTGACTTTTCTTTCTCAATCTCCTTTGCTGGATGCTCACCCAGATTACACTCTTTAACCATAGGTATCCCTCAGGGTTCTGAACTGGGCCCTCTTTTCTTCTCCCTCTATACCACTTCAATTGGTCATCTCATCAACTCCCATGGATTTAATTACAATCCTCAAATCTATGTATCCTGACCCAACCTCTCTGCTGACCTCCAATCTCACACCTTCAACTGCCTTTTAAGACATCTTAAACTGGATGTCCAGTAGATATCTTAACCTCATCATGTTCAAAACTAAACTCATTATCTTTTCCCCAAAACTCTCCTACCTCCTAATGTTCCTATTATTGTAGAGGGTAACACCATTTTCCCAGTCCTTCAGGCTCATAACCTAGGTGTCAGCTTAACTTCTAACGCTGCCTCCCCCCTTTTCTAATTTGTCGCCAAGATGTATCAGTTTCACTTTTGCAATGTCTCTTGAAGATGAACTTTTCTCTCCTCTGATTCTGCTCGTATTTTGACGTAATAGACCTGCTGCTGAGTCTACCTGCCTCACATTCTCCTGACTGTAATCCTTCCTCTATTCCTGGCTACTGTGTTACTGGTATTATTTTCTTTTGGCCTCTAGTTTCATTGTAACTTTCTGACTGGCTTATAATTTGGAAAAACCAAGGCTAATCTAATTTTGGGTCTTTGTTATGTTTTTAGGCAGTGATGGCTTTTTTCTCCTTTTTTTGCTTTGTTGGGATTTTTGCCAGTTTTGTGCTAGTAAATGTTTAACAACTGGCTGTCTGGGGAAAATTTTTATGCATGCCACTATTTTAAGTTTAATACATATTATTTACATTTTTCCATTTTTGTTGGTCTAAACAATTAAGAAAGTAATAAATCAAGCCCTGATTTTTAGCTTTTTCCAATTTCTTAGCTGTAAATGCTCACACACAAAGTTTTAAAATGGGCTTTTGTGAGCTGAGTACAAGATAGCTCCAGTATGCTCCTGGATTTTGCCTTATCTACTATTCCACCTGGTTTCCCCACCCCCTAATATTTGGAACTGAAGTCTGGGTTATTTTCTGTTAGAAATGAAATATAACCCAAGTCCTTGGAGTGACTGTGAAGATCAGAGAACAAGGGGTAGAATATCTTAGGGGATATTTGTTTGCCACTGCCTTGTTGATTAGGCAGCAAGTCATTAATGATTTTAAGCCCATTTTCAGCTGTTATTCCAGAATGGGGATAGGCTAAATCTCTTTTGGAGAATCTGATATAGCCATTATTAAGACGGGTTGGTAGTTCCTTAGATTTGGCTATTTATTGCCACATAGTGTATATAGATTTTCGACCTGAGTTCATCCTTGCAGGTGGGAATGTAGAGAATTGAACCTGTATATATTTGCTAATTGTCTATATTTAGTAAAAAACATTTTTAGGGAGAAAAAAAAACATCTGATTTATTTTCTCTAGGTTGTAAATTTTGCATCTGGGGCTAACTTGTACCTGGCCCAAGTCATCAGGTCTTCCTATTCTGAAACTTTTGACCTATTGACTAAACCTTCCTGGGTGGTGATATGAAGATTAGGGAGAAGGTAAATGAAAAATAGCTTAGCCCAAGGAGGGTGTGTATATGTGTGTGTGTGTGTGTGTGTGTGAGTGTGTTGCAAAAACCAACCATACTGTTTAAAGGTTTTTGTTTTTAATAAAAGAAATAATTTGATTTGAATCTTTTTTTTTCTTTCTCTAAATTGTTAACAGTTTTTATAGAGTTCTATGTGACTTTTCTTAGGCGCTTTCTAGTGAGTACTAGGTAATATATAGCACTTGATTTAAGATGAGTATTAAATAGCCAAGTTGTGTTAGAAATATGGATTACTTCACCTTATCTGTCCCTTTTGGTTTCCTAGGCCTGGAGCCTTTATGGATTGACTTCAGGAATGTTAATTGCTTATGTCCATGAAAGAATTTACAAATGGTTTCCTCTCAACCTTAGCTTACCCATGGAGGATAATGATAGTCAGTGCTGAAGAAAAGTGGGAAATGTGAATTATATTTTTCATTCAACGTAGTAATGCTCCTGAAGCTCGATAAAATGTTTCTTTAACAAACCATGAACTCCCTCTCCTCCTGAGCCACAGTATCCTGCCTACATTCAAAGTAGGCAAAGAGACCCATTATCCTAATCCACTGTACCATCATATCTCTAGCAAACACATGTGAGTGATTGCTTTTCAATATTGATTTTGATGCCAGGTGTATAAATCTTCCATTTGACAAGCAAGTAAAAAAAACAAGGAATCATGCTTTCCTCAACTTTTTTACCTTAATTGTTTAAGTTCTGTCTCTTCAGCCACAGCTTGCTTTGATATATGAACAGGAATTCTCTTCTGGCTTTTAGAACATAAAAAAGTGATTTGTGTTGGCTCATCTTTGCAATAAAGGCAGAAGGCTGATACCCGGAGGCTGATGTAACCTCTTCTTTCTTTCTTTCTTTCTTTTTCCTACTTGTTTCTAATCAGGTGCGATTATATGCAAGACCTGATGCAGTCAGAAGAGGATCTGGGGATTATGCTCTCCATATAACAAAGAGATTGATAGAGTTTTATGAAGACTACTTCAAAGTGCCCTATTCTCTACCAAAACTAGGTAAGACTTTCCTCATTTTTGCATTATAGCAAGAGGTATTTAAAAGTTGAGCCTGTATTTTCTTGTTTGTTTTTTAATTTTCTTTTTTCATTATGAAGTTCACAAACATAATCATCTCCACTTAAAAAGAAGTATGGAAAATGAGGATTTCATATGCAACCATGAATCAGCTACATGTGCAACTTGTTAAAAATATTTATATGCATATATATGTATACATACACACGTACACACACAAACCATTTCTTTTAGCATAATACTTTCCGTTATATTGATAGGCCCTAATTTGTTCCATGAGTCCTTAATTGATGGGTATGCTCTGCCCCCCCCCAGTTTCCAGAATTTTGACGTTAGAAAAATGGCTGCTATAATTAGTTTTTATACCACTAACTATTTTCCCTGTTTTTTTTAATCTCTTTGGGGATATAAATTCAGTGGGATATTTTTATCCCACTTATTGGGCCACAGTTCATTGACATTTCGGGTACAGTTCTAAATTACTTTGCAGAATGATCATATCAATTCAAGGCCCTACCAGTGGTTGATTAGTGTTCTTGTATTCTCCCATCTGCTCCAACAATCATTTTTCTTTGGAAATTTAGTTGGTATAAGGTGGAAGGGAACTCAGAATTATTTTTATTTGAATTTCTTGTATTGATGATTTGGAACATTTTTATGTGATTATTGATAGCTTGAATTTCATCCTTTGAGAACTATTTTTCCTAATTAATTTTTCCTAATGTGAATTGTATTGATATTTGTCTGCATAAAACCTTTGCAATTTTATATATTCAGATTTGTCCATTTTTATTTTCTTTGATGCTATTTATCCCTTATTTTGTGAAAAATTCTTCCCTTACCCACAGTTTCTCCCTCTCTGCTCATATAATTTATCTATGGCAGACATTACTGTAGGTCATAAATCCATTTGGAACTTATTTTGTAGTATACAATGATTTGTTGGTCTGAACCAAAATTGCATTAGACAACTTCTCAATTTTCCTTGCAATTTTTCTTGAATAGATTATTTGAGTATATTAGATTATAGATTTATCAGGTATAGTACTGTGCTACTATGTTCATTTACTTCTGCATCTTATGTATTTAATCTGTTCCACTGATCAACATGTCAAAAAGGAAAGACAAGATCAAAGACAAAAAGGAAAAAGAAGAGGGAAAATCAACATAAGTGATCAAAACAAAAAATATCTGAAAATATGTGCAATGTTCCACACTTGTAAACATCATACCTCTGTGAAGGTGTGGGGAAGAGAAGTCTCCTCATGTCTTTTCTTTGGAGTCACGTTTGTTTTTCAGAAATTTCTAAACATTCACTTCTTTTGGTGGTTGTTCTTTCTGTTTACATTGTATTTCCACTGAATTTCATTATCATTATTTTCTAATTATGTAAAATAAGTCTTTGTTAGATTGGTTGATTTGGCATTGAATGTATAAACTAATTAGGAAGTTTTATTATTGTTATTATGTTGCCAAGACCCAACTATTAACAATTAATCTCTATCATTCTTTTGTTTTGTAGTTGTTTTAATACAAATAGTGTATATATCTTAATAGATGAATCCCAAACATTCTATACATTCTGTAGTTTTTTTGAATGGCATTTCTTTTTCCATATCTTTAGACTGGGTATTGTTGGTAATATATAAAAAGTCTGATGCTTTTTGTGGATTTATTTTTATGTGATTCTACTTTACAGAAGTTAATAATTTCAATTCATTTTAGAAATTTTTCTGTTTCCTTGTTTTTTTATTTGTTTGTTTTCATAATTTTTATTGCACGCTCAATTAATTGATTTGTTTTTTCTCTCTTTTGAAAATGTTTAGATATAAATTATTTCTTACATACTGTTTTGGATGCATCCCCAGAATTGTGGTCTGTTGAATTTTTGTAATTTTCTTTGATTAAGTTATCTGTTATCTCTATGATTTGTTCTTTGACCAACCAATTTTTATTTAGCATCTCATTAAGTTTGAATCCTTTTCCAAAAGGATATGTTTAATATTTTTGGTTTTCTGTTTTCATGTATACATTTTTTTTTGCCCTAGACAAGTGGTTGATTTTCATTAAAGTGCTGCATATACCAAGATACCTATATATTCCTTTGTATTCCCATTCACTAGTTGTCAGAGATGTAGTATACCTAACTTTTATAAAATTTTATTCAGGTCCTTAATCTCTTTCTTGTTCATCTTTTTTAAAAATGGCTTGTCTTGGGGCAGCTAGGTGGCACAGTGGATAGAGCACTGGCCCTGAAGTCAGGAGGACCTGAGTTCAAATTAGGTCTCAGACCAAACACTTGACACTTACTAGCTGTGTGACCCTGGGCGAGTCACTTAACCCCAACTGCCTAAGCAAGAAAAAATGGCTTGTCTGGGTCTGAAAGGCTTACACTGAGGTCTTTGACTATTATAATTTTACTGTCTATTTCTTCTTGTAATTTGATCAAATTTTCCTTAACATATTTAAATTCTCCCATTTATACTGTACACATCTTGTCTGACATAGTTGTTTGTTTTTTATTCCTCTCATTAGAATATGAATTCCTTTAGGGCACGGACCATGATTTTTGTCTTTCTTTGTATGTGCAATGCTTAGAACAATGCCCGACACATAGGAAGGACTTAATGCATACTTCCTGTTATTAGCTATGACAATATGATGCTATTTTGTTCATAAAAGGTTAAATATTTATATTATATGCTTTAATTATTTAATTATATGCTTTAAGCATAACATAGTTTCCATGTTAAACTATTTAAACCTCATCTATTTACCCTATTGCCTTGTCTAAGATAATGATTGCCACTCCTGTTCTTTGCTCTTTGATATTTTCATGAAGTATCACAAATTTTGCAGCAATTTATCTCTATGTTCAAGGGCTTTTATTGTAAATTGCATACTTTATATTATTTTATTTAATCTGTCTTTGCTTTTATGAGTGAATTAATCCCATTCATATTCATGATAATGATTAGTAATTGTATATGTTCCTTCATCATATCCTCTTAAACTTTTTCCCTATTTTTTGTCCTTTTACCATCTTTATAAAAAAAAGGTGGTCAAAAAGGAAGGAACATATACGTGTGTGTGTGTGTGTGTGTGTGTATTTGAAGTTGTTTGTCCTCCCTCTTTATATATCCTCTCTTCATATAGCCCAGACCTCAATCACTAGCTCTCCCTCCCTTCCTTCCATTTTTCTTTCTCCCTCCTTATGATCTGCTCTCCAAAAGTTTGTGTGTTTTGCGTGTTATCTACTCTTTACCTGACTCTTTCCTTCCTCTTAACCCTCCTCTCTTCCTGTCTTCTATTTTGCTTTTCACTTAAATGTATTGTCACACTAAATTCTTTTACATGTATATGCGTGAGCGTGGTGGTAGCGGAGGGTAGAGTGTGTTCTACCTTCCTTTCACCCAAATAAGAGTAAAGTCAAGAAGACATTCATTGCTCCCTTCTGTCCTCCATGTTGTATGCCCTTCTTGTCTCACCCTCCAATTGTGAGTAGTCATTTTCTCCCTTTGTTCCCCATTTTCCACGCTATATTCCTTGTTCCCTGACTTTTTTTTCCCTCCCTTAAGTCCATTAAGATGGAGTAAGCCCATGGTCTAATGACCTCCTGCATGTCCCTGGTCAGAATATTGGTCCATTTCAGGCTTGTTTACCTGACCTCATAGCGACTTCTCAATTTCTATAGGCTTCTGGCTTTCTTCTGCCACAGCTAAAAGAAAAAAGAATCCTGGGTTGGATGAAGGAGCATATTTTTGTTTCTTTTTAAATTTCTCTATCATTATTGAATGTGGACTACTTTAAAAAATTTTGCTGTAGTATATGTGGGAGAGCTGAGCTCTTCTATGATCTCTCATGTCTCATCTTAATGAGCAGTTCTGGATTCTGTTTTGCAGAATAGATGAAGGATACATACACATGCACACACACTCACACACACACACATATATAAACACACACACATACATATGTATATATGTATATATACACATGTTCATATATATATATATATACACTCATAAACCCATGTATATAAATACATGTATCACATTATATGTATATATGTATGTGTGTGTGTATGTTGTTGTTGTTCATTCGTTTTAGTTATGCCTGACTCTTCATGACCTCATTCGGGGTTTTCTTGTCAAAGACACTAGAGTGGTTTGCCATTTCCTTCTACAGCTCATTTTACAGATGAGGAAACTGAGGCAAACAGGGTTAAGTGACTTGCTTAGGGTCACACAGCTAGGAAGTGTCTGAGGCCAGATTTGAACTCAGAAAGATGAGTCTTTCTAACTCCAGGTCTGATACTCTATCCACTGTGCTACCTACCTGCCTCTATAAGTATGTACAAGCACACCTACATACATATATACTGGATCTATGATTTCACTGGTATGGGGACTCCCAATGAAGATCCTCCTTTCCCATTGTGACTCTGAGGCTCTTTGGGAATTTGTTGCCTTAGAATTGCCTGGGGACTGCTGGGTTAGACAGCTTGCCCAGGTTTCCACGGGTTGTATGTTTCAGAGGCAGGACCCAAATACGGGGCTTCCTCACTCCTCAGGCAGGTTCTTTACGTGCTATACCTCACTGCCTCTCCATCTTTTTTAGTGAGTCAGTATCAAAAAGACAGACAAAGACAACGGTGCCATGAAGTGAAAAGATGGCTAGATAGAGAGTCACAGGATTTGGGTACAAATTCCAGATCTTCCAGTTACTACCTGTGTGATCTTGGAATTCAGTTTCCCCATCTGCAAGATGAGGGGATTATCCTATTCTCCGAGGCCCTTTTCCAGCTAAATTGGTAATTCTTTAATCAGGAGCTATTTTCAGACACCCAGACCAGAAAATTTCATTTTGTCCAAAGTGATAAAGGGAATGATCTTGATTTGTTAGAGCCCTGCCTTCAGAGGTACTCCATAGAAATGAGAAAGGGTGTGGGAGCCCCAAAGAGAAAAGTCTCCTTGATTAGTTTCTGCTTTCCTGCTGCTCAGCACGTTAGCCCCTCCATTTCCTTAACAATCCCTCGGGCCGTTTTTGTTCAGTCATGTATATTTTGATTGCTCAGCTATATATCCAAAAGAGATCAGACTTTCTTAAAATGGGAGTAAATGGAAACTTTACAATATTTAAGGAGATTATATCTGCTACCTTGAGTCTTTGAGTTCCTTCACGAGACTTAATAAACCTAGTTATCCTAATGTTAACTGACTGCTACTGATTTTGACTAGAGCTTTTCCTTTCTGCCTCCAATACATCCTGAAGGTAATTTTCTCTTCTCCCCACTCTTATTCCATATCAGACTATGTCAGCAATAGCTTTCTCTGCCCCCCTTTCCCTATTACTCCTCTAATTCCCCAAAGCATGTTTGATCAAGGACCAGAAGAAGAAAGGAAGCATATTGCTCCCAAGTAAGAATAAAGAACTGACTTGATCAGAGGTTTTAGGATTTTGAAACCCAGGTTTTTCTCTCTGGAGTACTGGATCTATTTCATTAAAGTACAGCCTGCTGGGTAGCTTTAATAGTCTTACAATGAACAGTTCACAAACTAGATGGAATAATTGATACTGTTATAACTGTGTATTACATGCATTTTAAAATTAAATTGACAGATCAGGATTCTTGGGTCCTTTGGAAAGATGTCATTGACATCGATTGATAAAAGTTTAACTGAAGCCAGACATTTTTGTTTCTGATTTTAAAAATAATTCTAGTAGTTCAAATACACTTTAATATTAAAGTTTGGGTCATTGGCATCACCCTGCCCTGCAAACACCTGCGGCAGGAATACCTGACCTCAATTCTTTGCATGCGAAGTGAGACTGTTCTTTACCCCAGGTAAAACTGGCTGGGAATTTCCCAGCATGACCCACTAATCCATGACTCCTGAGTGCTTCTATTGCAAGTTCACTGCTCACTAGTTCCAAGTGGGTAAAGAGCAAGAAAATGTGGATCTTTTCTCTGTCCCCTTCAGACCAATCATTAATACTGAAACCCAGCTCCCAACTTCAGGGGTTTCCATGGAACTGCCCATTTGTAGCCAGGAAGCATTTCTCTGTTTTACTCACTATTGACCCATATAGTCTTTCATCTTAAAAGCATTCTTCACTGTTACTATTCCTTATTAAATTACCTTATATTATATATAATGGAATGATTCACCTTGCTGTAGCATCCTTCCTTGTATGCATCTAAGGAAGCTAATGAATTTCTTTTGCTGTCCTCCTTATTACCTATGTTTTGAGATATTTATGTCTATGTACTAATGTGTTATAGATGTATTCTCTTTAAACACCTCCTGCACCATAATCCCTAGAAGAAATAATTTTATGTGGCATGATGTAAAGGTTTGGCCTTGCCTTCTAATATGCACTATGAAGTGTGTTTCGGTAAAGTAATTGCTACAGATGCCAACCCAGTCTGATCTTAAGTATGTGCAGATTTTCATTAAGTTGTTAAATCAGCTTGGCTTGCTAGTGTATGCTGTATGAATCTTTTAAAACCTCTCTGAATTAGAGAAGTAACTTTTATTGGTATATGGCATGTAGAATGTTTCTAGTTCATTCAGCAACTAGCAGAATGCCTTGAATAAAGCAGGCTTTTGATAAATGTTTGGATGGAAGAATATTCATCCCAGGAAGATGATTCCATTCATTTATTTATAATATTATAGAGTCAGAAAACTGAACAGCTGGAAGAGATCTTTGAGTCCATTTAGCCCAATTTCTGACCAAGTCATGGATCTGAGCTGTAATGTGTATGACAAGTAGTTATTGACTTTACTTGAAAAATTTTAATGGCAGGGAATTCATTGTACTTTGAGGGACATTTTTTGACAAAGTTAATTGTTTTTGGAGGGTGGGCCAGCTAGGTGGTGCAGTGCCAGGCCTGAAGTCAGGAAGACTCATCTTTGTGAATTCAAATCTGGCCCCAGACACTTGCTAGCTGTGTGATGCTGGGCAAGTCACTTAATTCTATTTGCCTCAGTTTCCTCATCTACAAAATGAGCTGGAGAAGGAAATGGCAAACCTTTCCAGTATCTTTGCCAATAAAACCCCAAAAGGGGTCACAAAGAGTCAGACATGACTGAACACACTAAACAACAATGAAATTTTCGTTTTTTAAAATTTATTTTGATTTATTTCATGAAACATTTCCCAGTTATATGTAAAATTTTTAAGCAATAACTTCTTAAAATTTTGAGTTCCAAATTTTCTCCTCTTTCACCTCTCACCCATCCTTGAGAAAGCAGGTAGCTTGATTTCAATTATATATGTGAGGTGATACAAAACATTTCCATATTAGCCATGTTGCAAAAGAAAATACAAACAAAATAAAACAAAAACAAAGAAAGTAAAAAAAAAAGTATGCTTCATTTTCCACTCAGAGTTCATCAGTTTTCTCTCTGGAGGTAGATAACATTTTTCATCATGGGTTCTTTGGAATTATCTTGTTGTCTTGATCAGAGTAGCTAAAGTCTTTCACAGTTGATGATCCTCGTTACTGTGTATAATGTTCTCCTGGTTCTGCTCACTTCACTTAGTATGAGTTCATGTAAGTCTTTTCAGGTTTTCTGAAACCACCTTGCTCATCATTTCTTATAGCACAATAGCATTCTGTCACAATCATATGCCACAACTTGTTTAGGCATTCCTCAATTAATGGGCGTCCTCTCAATTTCCAATTATTTGCTGCTACAAAAGGAGCTGCTATAAATATTTTTTGTACAAATAGGTCCTTTTCCCTTTTCTATGATTTTTTTATGACTTTAGACATAATTCCAAATTATTTTCCAGAAGGATTGGACTCCATCGAAGGTGCGTTAACGTCCCAATTTTTCCACATCCCCTCCAGCATTTATCACTTTCCTTTTCCATCCTGTTAGCCAATCTGATGTGAGATGGTATCTCAGAGTTAGTTTAATTTGCATGTCTCTAATCAGTAGTGATTTAGAGTATCTTTTCTTGGGACTATTGATAGCTTTGATTTTTTGTTTCCCGAAAACTGCCTTTTCATATCCTTTGACCATTTATCAACTGGAGATACCTACTTTTTTACAAATAAATTTGACCCAGTTCTCTATATATTTGGAAAACAAGGCCTTTATCAGAGAAATTTGCTTCAAAACATTCCCCCTAGTTTCCTATTTTCTTTCTAATTTTGATTGCATTAGTTTTGTTTGTGCAAAAGCTTTTCAATTTCATGAAATTAAAATCATCTTTTTTACTTCCTGTAATTCCCTCAATCTCTTATTTGGTTGTAAACTCCTCCCTTATCCATAGATCTGACAGATATAATTTTTATATGCTTCCCTAATTTACTCATGTTATCACCTTCATGTCTAAATAATTTATCCATTTTGACCTTATCTTGGCATACAGTGTGCAATGTTGGTGTGTGCCTAATTTCTGCTAAACTACTTTCTAATTTTCTCAGCAATTTTTGTTAGATGTTGAGTTGTTACCTTAAAGGCTTGGATCTTTGGGTTTATCAAGCTTTAGGTTATTAAGATCTTCAACTACTGAGTAATGTGTACCTAATTTATTCCACTGATTCACCACTCTATTTTAAAACCAGTACAATATCATTTTCATGATTACCTTTTCCTAATACAGTTTAAATCTGGAACTGTTAAGCCACCTTCTGTAACACTTTTTCCATTGATTCCTTTGATATTCTTGACCTTTTGTTCTTCCAGATGAATTTTGTTGCTACTCTAGCTCTGTAAAATAGTTCTTTGGTGGCTTGATTGGTATGGCACTGAATAAGTAAATTAACTTAGTAGAATTGTAATTTTTATTATATTGGCTTAGCCTACTCACAAACAATTAACATTTTTCCAGTTTTTTACATCTACCTTTATTTGTGTGAAAAGTATTTTGTGATTGTGTTTATACAGTTCTTGGGTTTGTCTTGACAGGTAGACTCCCAAGTATTTTATGTCATCTGAAGTTATTTTAAATGGACTCCTCTTTCAATCTCTTGCTCCTGGGTCTTATTGTTAGTATATAGAAATGCTGATGATTATATGAGTTTATTTTGTATCCTGCAACTCTGCTGAAGTTGTTAATTGTTTCAGTTAGGTTTTTAGTTGATTCTCTTAGATTCTTTAAATATGCCATTGTATCATCTTCAAAGAGTGATGGTTTGTTTCCTCATTGCCTATTTTTATTCTTTCAATTTCTTTTTCTTTTCTTATTGCTATAGATAGCATTTCTAGCACAATATTCACACATAATGGTGATAATGGATATCCTTCCTTTGCTCCTGATCTTAATGGGAAGGCTTCAAGTTTATCCCCATTACAGATAATGCTTGCTCTTGGTTTTAGATAGATGTTACTTATCATTTTAAGAAAGACTCCACTGAAAACTATGCTTTCTAGTGTTTCTTTTTAAAGCAGGAATGGGTTTTGTATTTTGTTAAAGAGTTTTCTGCATCTGTTGATAAAATCATATGGTTTTGTTGTTATCATGTTATTGATATGGTCACTTACACTGATAATTTTCCTAATATTGAACCAACCCTGTATTCCTAGGCTAAGGTCTATCTGCTCATAGTCTTTGATCTTTGTGATATGTTTCTGTAATCTCCTTGCTAGTACTTTACATAAGATTTTTGCATTGATACTCATTAAGGAAATTGGCCTATAATTTTCTTTTTCTTTTTTTTTTGCTCTCTCTGGTTTAGGTATCAGTTCCATATTTGTGTCATTAAAAAAATGGGTAGGACTCTTTCTTTAACTATTTTTTTTCAGATAGCTTATATAGTATTGGGATTAATTGTTCCTTAAATATTTGGGGGAATTCATTTGTGAATCCAACTGGTCATAGGTTTTTTCTTAAGGAGCTCATTGATGGCTTATTCAGTTTATTTTTCTCTTATTGTCAGTCATTCCAGTCATGTGGACCCTTCATCATCTCATTTGGGGTTTTCTTGGCAAAGATACTGGAGTGGTTTGCCATTTCCTTCTCCAGCTCATTTTACAGATGAGGAAACTGAGGCAAACAGGGCTAAGTGAGTGGTTCAAAGTCACACAGTTAGTAAGTGTTTGAGGCCACATTTGAACTTAGGTCTTCCTGACTTTAGGCCCTGTGCTTTATCTACTGTACCACTTAGCTGTCACTCCCTTTTTTCTAAAATAGGGTTATTTACTCTATTTCCTCTTTTGTTACATGAGACAATTTATATTTTTGTAAATATCTCTACCATCTTTTCTAGTGCTTCATTTATGCTCCTGTGTTCTCCCAAGTCTTTTCTAGTCTAATCAATCTATTTCTTTCAATGGTTCTCCCTATATCATGATTTCTGGTTCTCTCACCATCCAGGTCACTTTCATTACAGGATAGTTTGTCACTGTTCTTCCTAAAAGATGAGAAGTGTGTATAGTACTTTTGATGTGGCTGATCAGGACAGCCTATAGAGGGATCTTCATTCTCTGGACAATATTTGTCTTAACACAGTCTGGGACAGCATTTATCTTTTTGGCTTCCACTTCACACTGTTAATTCATATTGAGCTTGTAGTCCAATAAAGTTGAGGATTTTTTTTTCTCTCACATGAACTTCTTTTTTACCATGTCTCTCTCATTCTATAACCATGTAGTTTATTGTTTTAAATCCAATTAGAGAAATGAAACATAATCTTAGCCTTAGTCACTTCTACCAAATCCTACTCCAGTCCCTCATTATGGCATGGAGGTGACATTGGGTCCTTGAAAGCTGTATCAGTGCCAATTCTATTAGGCTCTA
Source organism: Vombatus ursinus (assembly GCF_900497805.2). Lineage (NCBI taxonomy): Eukaryota > Metazoa > Chordata > Mammalia > Diprotodontia > Vombatidae > Vombatus > Vombatus ursinus. The sequence continues at coordinate 15,747,115 of NW_020943070.1, forward strand.
CCATGCTGCAAAGGCTTGTTAATTAGACTTACATGAACAGATAACCTGTTTTCCCAGGACCAGCTTCACTAAATAGGGAGGAGTTTATCACCAGTAGGCTGCCTATTTAGTGATGAATT
>NW_020943070.1:15747243-15756142 GCF_900497805.2 Vombatus ursinus
AGTCCTGTTTGCTCCCATTCTATTTCTGCAGTGAAGATGGCAAAGTGGTAGAATAAAAAAAAAGGACTAAGAACATTAACACTTTTAGACTAACATTTAAGAACTGTTAGTACTCTAAATGTCAAATTCTTGCCCAGTGAACATACTGCTGGAGGAGTGGAATTATATGTGTCTTGATATTCTTACTACAGATGCAACTAGAAGACAAATGGAAATTGAAGCTAAAGGGAGCATTAGCTCATAGATTCTCCTTGCAGAAGAAAATAGAAGATTGGGAGAAGTAGTTTTGTTATGTGTCCAAATAAGCAAGAAATATTTCATGAGACATTTGTAAGAATCTGCAAGAAGGCCACCATGAAGATAATTGCATCTTATGGCAGCCCAAGGCAATGCTGATTTTAAGTATATAGTCATTTGTCATATATTATAGAGTAGGCTGCTAGAAGATTATAATAATATCATCCCCTCATCTGGTGAAAAATACTTGCAAGAAAAACAAATTTGCAAGAAGCAAAATCATTCCTGGCATATTTGAGGGTGAAACTGGAAGGACAACATAGAGATGAAAAAATGGAACAGCTACATAAATTTTTTTTTGTAACAACCTCTTTTTCCAATGAATTAAGTGAAGCTATTACATTTGGACTCAAAATATTACAATCCTTGATATATTATAAAAGGAAGAAGAAATAATACTTTAAAAAAGATGAGAAAAGCAGCCAGACAAGATAAAATTTATGCAGAGGAAGTTAATGCTGTAGGACAACAAAGTTTTGAGGGCTTTGAGCATCAAAGTATCTTAAAAAAAGGGAGGATATTAACAACTTGGGGAAAATGACTTAAATTGTTAATACCTTCCTTACCCCCCCCAAATACACACACACACACACACACACACACATACACCCCCACACATCCTACCACCACCACTCCCAACAATAACTGAGCAATTATTAATAAGTGGTTCCAAATGCCTAGCTTCTCATCTTTTTTTCTTAATAGTATTTTATTTTTTTTCACTTACATGTAAAGATAGTTTTCAACATTCATTTTTGTAAAATTTTGAGTTCCAAATTTTCCCCCTCTCTTCTTTCTCTCCTCCCTCCCCAGGATTGCAAGTGATCTGAGATTGGTTATACATGTATTATCATGTTAGACATATTTCCACATTAGTCATTGTGAAAGAAGAATCAGAACAAAATGGAAAAACCATGAAAAAGAAAGAAAAAGTGAAAAGAGTATGCCTGTATCTGCATTCAGACTCCATTCAGACTTCCATCACGAGTCTTTTGGAATTGTCTTGAATCATTGTATTGCTGAGAAGAGCTAGGTCTATCATAGCTAATCATTGTACATTGTTGCTGATGCTGTGTACAATGTTATCCTGGTTCTGCTCATTTAACTCAGCATCAGTTCATGTAAGTCTTTCCAAGTTTTTCTGAAATCTGCCTGTTCATCATTTCTTACAGAACAATAGTATTATATTACATTCATTTACCACACTAGTTTCCAATCTTTAAAAGAAATTTGAGACTAATAGACGTATGCATTGAAGTTCCCTTGGTGAAGATATGAGAATGGCATAGGTCAAACTAGGTCCCATGCTTAATTTAGGTCCATTTTCTAGGAAGTGATGTAGTATCTGTTTACTTGGCCATTGGAAGCTTGGCCATCAGGAATAAATAATTTTGGACTGAGGGGAGCCTGGCATCTCCACCTTCCCCTCCCCCCCATTAAGTGAATAGAGACATATTTATTTCCTTTGGGGCCTCAGTATTACATCAAGAGAGTCTTGTCCTCTGGCCATGATTGAAAACTGCCCTTTAATTCTGTAACCCATGAGTGGAATATTTCTGTACTGGCAAAAGATAGATGGGGAAGATTTAGGCTCTTCTGCTACCTTCATGCTCAAACAACCAGAATGTGTCAACAATTAACTGTGATTTGGTGAGAGATATTGGAGTGTTGGAGATCCAGCTATAAATATCAACTGATAACTGCAATACTATCAGGAACAATGCGGGAGCTGGAGACAACTCATAACACACTCTTCTTTAGAATAGAAGGTCTAACATGGTGAAATTGATTGATTGCCCATTATTCTATTGGTGTTTATTCAACATCAAGGTAACTGGAAGGAAGTCTGCAGTGCATTGGGTGGACTCCCCATCGAGGTTTTTACTGGAAGTCAGAGATGTGACTTGGGCATAATGGTCAGACATGGTGTGCTTGTGATCTTCTTTATCAGAAGGAATGCCCCTTTCATTGAGATTACAGATCCGTGCAAGTATCAAATGAGCTTCAATCTCCAACTCCATCTTATTGATATCTTTTTGGAGTTGGAGTCTGTTATATGATGTTTCTGCTAACCTTCTCAGTTTCATGGCATCTCTAGTATAAATGAAAATTTATGCTTTCATTCAGGGGCAGCTAGGTGGCACAGTGGATAGAGTGCCTGTTCTGGAGTCAAGAAGACTTATTTTCTGGAGTTCACACTTATTAGCTGTGGAATCCTGAGCAAGTCACTTAACCTTGTTTCCCTCAGTTTCCTCATCTCTAGGCTGGAGAAGGAGAGGGTCTCAGAGAAGAGGTAGTATTTCAATAGGAGAGCAGTTAGTAGCTTAGAAAGTTTGTAGACTTTCTTGTTATTCCTTGGGTTCCATGTACCACATCAGTAATTAGTTATATGTTTATGGTGAGATAAATTTGTATGTTATAGTCCAAATTATACTTGGGGAATTCATGCACAGAAAATGTAGCCTACTTGAATAATTTATTTTTATTTAATCATAACAAATTAATAACAGGCATAATAATTTCTTATTATGACTATTATTAGCTACATGTAGGTGATGTATGTAGCTACACATTTTTTGAGATCTTGTGATTTCGTATCTTGATATCTACTAAATACTATGCTCGAAGGAACTGAGTTCCTTCTAGGCTGAAGGAACTGGGAAAAGTTTAGCCTGAATAAAAGAAGCCATAAGTGGGGATAAAAGTTGCTTAAAGTGTTTTAAGGCTTCCAGTATAAAACACTGATTGCTTCAACTAGTTCTGTTTGGTTTCACAGGTCAGAATCAGGAACAATGGGTTTAAAGTTACAAAGAGGTCCATTTAGGCTTGATGTCAAGGGAGGAAAACAAAACACAACTTCCCGATATTGAGAGCTGTCCAAAGGTGGAAAGGGCTACCTTGGAAGGTAGTGGATTCCCCATCATTGTAGGTCTTCTAGAAGAGGATGGATGACCACTGGTTAGGTCTATTAGAGGGAGGATTCCTTTTTTGAATGTGAGTTGGGCTACATGGCTTCTGAGATATCTTCCAGCTCTCAAAATCTATGATTTAGTGTGATAACTTTTCTTTCATGGGGTGACATGCTTGTCCTTTGTATCATATACCACAGCAGTCAGTTGTTTTGTGATTTACAGGTATGAGAGTGTAACAAAACTCCCTTGTTTACCAACCATCTGATTAGTTGGGTCATTTGCAAATTGGCTTCTTTAAGCCCTTTCCTGCCTTTTCAAAGAGGAGGACTTGATATCATACCATGGAAATAATTATAATCTTTTGTTCTTTTTGTGCCTAATCCACATATGCCAGATTAGGATTACAGCAGCTTCAGAGCTCTTCAAAATGCTTGAGTCTCTGTGAGGAGGCTGACACAGCAAAGAGCAGAAAGACTAAGGCTAGAGGTGTTTGATCCTATGGTTTCTTAGCAGAAATTAACTAAGGGATATTTCTGAGGGGGCTAACATTAGTTAATGACCCTTTAAATACAGATCCCTTTGAGTTCATTAGACTCCATAGAAAATAATGATTTCTCCATGTACCATATAATCCTTTTTAGATACCCAGCATGGTGATGATGTTTGTGCTGTGTTGAGGTGGGGGAAATAATTTGTATAGTGCTTACTCTTAAAAAACCAACTACTAATCTACTAACACTGTAGTTTTTATTCTTACTACAATCCCCATAGTGACAAAATAGTGTTAAATAATTTGCATAGCTTTAAAAAAACACCACTTTATATGTACTTATATATTTATATTTTTATGTTTTATAAATTTATTAACTTAAATATTTATATTTATATGTTAATAGCATTTTTATTCTAATCCTGTCTGGTTCTTTTGTCTTACTGTTTCTCATTAAGAAAATGAAAGTGTTTTCAACCAGTGCTTGAATTAATTAGTGCACATCTCTGATAAAGGGGCCTCTCTGGCTAATATATTTCACCCATAGGAGTCTGACCTCTACCTTCCCTGTTGTGTTAGAAATCTCACTTGCTTAGCCACTGTGAGAACGCCAGTATCCCTGCTTCTTCAACTACTTTCCATAGCCTGGAAGAGAAAATCTTCAATTACTTTTGCCAAGCAACATAAACTTAATTATATTAATCATATTAACATTAAATACTTCATTTATTTTTATTGAAATTTCCTTTTTTTATTATGAACTTGACAAACATTGACAAATATTATTTCCCAATACAAAGAACAAAAAAAGTTCTGTAAAAAAAAAAAAAAACAGTGACTCTACTTTGTACAGCTATTTTTTTTCTTTATTTGAAATTTTAGATGTTGGTCCATCCATCTGCTTCTCTCTATTCTCTTTTAAACTTATTTATGCAATATTGCTGTTTATTTTCTTAATGATTTACTGTTTTTTTTTCTTTTAAAACTATTACTACTGCTACCCATCCCTTCTCTCCTCTGCGGTCTTTTCCTTTTAGGAATTAAGTATAGTCACACAAAACAAATTGATGAATTAGTTATGTCTGATAGTCTATTCTCATTCTGTACTTCTTGTCCAAATCAAATCAACAAGCATTAACCTCCACCTATGTTCTAGGAACTGTGCCAAAGGAGTGGAAAGCATGATCCATCATTGGCATTTTGGAGTCATGGATAGACATTACAATGATAAGAATTCTTTAATTGTTTTCATTTTCAATGCTATAGTCATTGTATAAACCTACCTCCTGGGTTTGTTGTGAGGATCAAATGAGATAATAATTATAAAATGCTTAGCACAGTGCCTGGCACATAGTAAGCACTATATAAATGTTAGCTATTTTATTTATTTTTAATAATACATTGTTATATTTTATTGCTTTTGTATCTTATGTACCCAATTTGTTCCATTGGTCAAGTTTTCTATTTTTTTTTACCTGTATCAAATGGTTTTCATGATCATTATTTTACAGTACAGATGGAGTCCTATTACTATCAAGCCCCTTTCCTTCTCATTACTTTACTTAAAATTCTTAGCTTTTTGTTCCTCCAAATGAATTTTTAATTTATTTTTGCAAGTTCTGTAAAGTAACCCTTTGGCAGTTTGACCAGTATGGCCTTGGTAATATGTAAATTGAAGTAGTATTTTTTATTATGTTGTCATGGCCCAAACATGATCAGTTAATATTTCAGTAAATATTTAGATGTTTATATTTCTGTAAAGAGATTTTTGTGATTATGTTCACATCAGTTCTGTGTGTGCTTTGGTAGGTAGGTTTCCAGGTACTTTATATATTCTTTAGTTATTTTAAATAGAATTTCTCTTCCTGTATCTTTCTGCTGGGTTTTTATTGGTAATATACAGAAAAGCTAAGGACTTTTATGAGTTTATTTTATATCCTGCTACTTTACTGACATTATTGATATTTCAGTTCATTTTTTAGTTGACTCTTTAGGGTTCTTTAAGTTAAGCATCATCATCTGAAAAAATACAGAAATCTTATCTCCTTTTTGTCTATTCTTTTTTCCTCAGTTTCATTTTTCTTATTGCTGTAGCTAGTATTGCTAGGGGCAACTTGGTGGCACAGAGGATAGAGGACTGGACCTGGAGTCAGGAAGATATGAGTTCAAATCAGCCTCAGAAACTTACTAACTGTTTGACCCTGGGCAAGTCACTTAATCCTGTTTGCTTCAGTTTCCTCATATGTAAAGTGAGCTGGAGAAGGAAATGGCAAACCACTTCAGTATCTTTGCCAAGAAAACCCCAAATGGGGTCATGAAGAGTTGGACACGACTGAAAAATGACTCAACAACAAAGTATTTTTAGAACTGTATCAAATAGTCATGACAATGGACGTCCAAGTTTCCCTTCTGATTTTATTGGAAAGGCCTCTAAGATTTCCTCCTGTAATTTATTTCTCTCTCTCTTCTGAATCCCCTCTTTATCATCAGTCCTCTAAAGTTAAAATTTGTTCTTTGTGTGAATTTTCATTATTTTACAATATAGATGGAATCCTATTACTGTTAAGCCCCCTTCCTTCTCATTATTTTACTTAAAATTCTTAGCCTTTTGCACTCTCCTGACTGTACTCTCCTTTGTATTTTCCTATACCCCATCTTCTTTTAACTTTTCTCTTTGTCTGTTTACATCTTCTTTAATGTTTTCATAGGCCAAATGTATATGTTTGTGTGTGTGTACATGCAAGTATGTGTGCATATATTCAACCTTTCTTCTCTCGTCTCAGAGTGTAGATATTATATAATAACCTAGGGGATGAGTGGGTCCTACGTGTGTAGTAAGGCACCACATATGGCAATGGCTTTTGTTGTGTGGCTTGAAGGGAGACATAATACATGTGTCTAGCTTCTTCTCCTCTACTTTTCTCCAAGGGAGACTTTCATTCTTGCCTAGAGAGGAAGCAGGAGGTTGGAGACAGAGGCCACTGCTCTGCCTTCCTCAAAGAGAGGGGTGCCTGGGTTAAAACTGTATCCATCAGCTCCTTCAAATATTGTTAGTCTAGGGAATATGAGTGGGTTCCATCTAACTTCTGATTGATTTGTCAAATTTGAGAGGGAAGGAGGACCCTAAGCTCTATATCCAAAGCTTTACCCCTTTCCTACCAAATGCCAGAATCATAGTAAAACAGAAACCAGATAAGGCATGCATAGGAACATACCAGACAATGCAGAGTGAAGAAGCTTTCCCATTGGAAATGAAGTAACTCAGTTCAGCCAAGAGAGAAGGTCCTGAATCTTACCCAAGGGGAAACAGTCTCTAAAGTAGCAAGCTGGGAATAGGATGATGGAGACTGCCAGCTCCCCCCTGTCATCCCAGAGTCTTTTCCTTTAGCAGCCAGAAGTGGTGTTGGCCTCTTCCATCTTCTTTCTCAAAGCAGGAAGCCAGAAGTTCCTGAAGCCCTTCAACAACTTGAAGAGTCCTGAAGGGTGGCTGGCAAAGGTTGGAGCTCTCTCACCTCTCACCAGCTCTGCCCTGTTCCTCATGTAGGGCAGGGCATTCATCTCTACTGATAAGGAGAGAGTCCCATAACAATGGGCCTTGGGATAGGGATTACATTCTCACCACTTCTATGTTTATTAGATTAACTCAAATACCCTCTGTCTATGAAATAATACATTGTTTATCCTTCTTCCCCTTCTCCATTTCTTCCCTAATGTATTCCTTTTGCTCCATTTTCTTTCCATTCTTAAAACCATCTAAAGGGAACAAAACTATTACATCTGCTCCTGGGTTTGTTTTACTTACCTCCCTCTGTGCCCTTGGATAACACTAGAATTCTGAAAAGATACTCATCTTTTCCCACTCTATTGAAATATAAGCACTTAATCATCATCTAGCTTCTTTCTCCCAATTGTTCTGTTGTATTTTGTTTCCTTTTTAAAATATTTTATTTATTTTTTCCAATTACATGTAAAAATTTTTAACTTTTTTTTTTAAATTTTGAGTTCCAAATTCTCTCTCCTCCCTCCTCCTTCATAGAAAAGGCAAGCAGTTTGATATAGAATATACACGTGCAGTCATGCAATTTCTTTATTTTTCATGTGGTGAAAGAAAACACAGTACCAAGAAAAATAAAGTTTAAAAAAACAAGTGTGTTTCGATCTACATTCAGACTCCATCAGTTCTTTCTCTGGAGGTGGATAACATTTTTCTGTATTTACTTTTTTTCTTTTTTTTAAAATTCTTTTTTTTAATTTTTAGTTTTCAACATTTACTTCCACAAGATTTTGAGTTCCAAATTTTCACCCCATCTCACCCCTCCCCCACCCCAAGATGGCATGCATTCTAAATACCCCTCCACCTAGTCTGCCTTCCCTTCTATCTCTCCCCCCCTTCTCTTATCCTCTTCCCCTTCAATTTTCCTGTAGAGCCGGATGGATTTCTGTACCCCATTTCCTGTATTTCTTATTCCCCAGTTGCATGTGAAAACATTTTTTTTAAATATGTGTTTTTAAAACTTTGGGTTCCAAATTTTCTCCCTTCCTCCCTCCCCACCCACCCTCATTGAAAACACAAGCAGCTCAATATAGGCTATACATGTGCAGTTATGCAAAACATTTCTATAGTAGACATGCAGTGAAAAACTAACTCTATTTCCCTTAATCCTATCCCACCCCTCCATTTATTCTATTCTTTCTTTTGACCCTGTCCCTCCTCAGAAGTATTTGCTTCTGATTGCCCCTTTCCCAATCTGCCCTCCTTTCTATCATCCCCCTACTCTCTTGTCCCCTTCCCCTCCTATTTTCCTGTAGGATAAGACAGATTTCCATACCCAGTTGAGTGTGTATGTTATTCCCTTCTTAAGTCAAATCCATGAGAATAAGATTCACTCATTCCCTCTCACCTTCTCCTGTTTCCCCTCCACTGTAAGAGCCTTTTCTTTTCTGCTTTTTTTGTGAGATAATTTACCCCATTCTACCTTTCCCTTTCTCCTGCTCCTAGTATAATCCTCTCTCATCCCTTAATTTTATTCTCCAGACATGACACCTTCATCTTCAACTCACCCTGTGCTCTCTATCTATCTATCTATCTATCTATCTATCTATCTATCTATCTATCTGTCTGTCTATCTATCTATCTATCCATCCATCCATCCATCCATCCATCCATCCATCCATCCATCCATCCATCCATCCATCCATC